>NW_005054392.1:2438345-2442867 GCF_000277835.1 Geospiza fortis | reverse complement strand
GCATTCCTGTGCTGCACCAGCTGGGTGGTGGGAGCTGGCTGGGCGCACTGCAGAGCTCAGTGGCACAGCATGGTGACACGGATGGGCATGTCACCCTTCAACTGTATTGCATCACAAACAAGGCTAGATTTGCCTTTAGAAAACCATGACTAAATACTGCCAAGTAGTTGATAATTCTCCAGATCTGCCCCTGGGTATCTGGATTGAAAGTGCTGCTTTTTGGACTGCTGTAGTGGCCGGCAGGGGAGACCTGCCCTACAATGCAAACATTTGTTTAAGTAGTGCTTTTAACAGTAGATTACATCTCAGCAGAGCCATGAGTACTGATTCTGGCTGCATGAAGGCCTCCCTTGTAGCAATATATCTATTCTGAGTGTAGACAAGTCTCAGTAACATTAATAAATTGGCACTGAGGGGTTTCTATAATATCTCAGTTTCCCACAGCTAGTTCAGCTTCAGAGAGGACTGTGTGAGTTTTTAAAGGGGCAGACTGGAAAATAATCAAAAGGAGGCAGAAGAAGAGCAGGGCTCAATGTAGACATGACAGGGACAAAATAGGAACAGGAAGGGTATCTTTTTGCTGTCTTGGCCCCATTTGTCACTTTTTAGATAAACATGTGACTCATTCTGAGTGCCCAGGTACCATCACCCTCCCTCTCTCTAGCTATGTGTGTAACAGGTGGGAAGGGGAAGGATGTGCAGGTGCTGCTCATGGCCCTGCTTGTATCCCCCCAGTTTCATCTAATCTAGAGCTGTCCCTGCCCATAGCACATCTCTGACTCTCACATTAGGTAACTCTCTGCTTCTGCTCCTCATCTCTATTGCATGCAGCTTCCTTCACTCCCTGAGTTTGTTCTGGTTCCTCTTTTAAGGGCTCACATGCTCTTTCTGAGTTCCCAAGAGTTCCCTTTGTTTACCCAGTAACAGAAAACCTCTCCTTTTCCCACAGTGTGGATGTGATCTTAAATTGTCTCTCCTTTGTTTTTTTTTTCTTTCACCTTGCAACTCTTGATCTTCCCTGTAAATGCCCAAGATTCTAAACTCCTGCAATTCGTTCTTCTCTCTGCACAATATGGTAATCCCTCCCAGTTTCTGTTGTAGGGGTATGAAAAGCCTGTCTGTGTCCATGCAGTAACAAGACAGCATTGTGCTTTTCGATTAATATGAAATGGCATTTCTGACATTTCTGACAGTCATAACTTCATGCAGGGAAAGCTGTGAAAATCAGATGTGTGGTGCACCCTTTCCCAAGTCAGAAAAGATGAGATGCATTTGTTGCTGTCTGTATAAGTGCTTTTGTCCCTCATTGTTTGCAGTTGCATCTTATCCCAAATATAACACTCATTCTGGATAGGAAAAGGTAAAATAAACCCCTGCAATTTCTCATTTGCTCTGGCTACTGATATCATACCTTATACTTCTGCTAGTAGTAATTTTTAAACTTACCTGCTCACAGGACAGTGTTCTGGCAAGTTCTTGTTGCTGCTCTTCATGGTATCATTCAAGCACTTTGGCAATAGCCAGCCTAACAAAGCTCTTTCTGAGGCTTAGCCCAGATTAGCACAGAGGCAGACTAAAGCAATAAGGAATAAACCACACCAAGATCTATATTTGGAGTGGAAAAACAGGCTAATAAGCTGGAAGAGTCAAGCAGGGGACTCCTGGGAACTAAGTGCACTTCTCCACTCAGTTGGAAAAGAACCTTCTTGTGTAAATAACATCAAAACCCCTCATTTCTTACAGAAAGGATGGAGATACAGCAGATGGACAACCCTTTCTCAAGAGAACATTACACTGAAGGTGAGAGGGATCTTGACATCTGGAGGCTGGATTTGAATCCAGGTTCTTCCAGTGTCAGGAGAGCAGTCCAGCCACTGGCTTTGACTCTCGTGGTGTTGGGTATAGGTCCTTGCAGTTTGGTTAAGCCACTGTATTAGCCAACTGGGCTGCAGAGAACATCAAGATAACACTGGGCACCAGGGATGAAGGACAGAACATTTGTCTGCCAGTAGCAGTGCAGGCACCAAACGGTTTAAAATTTGAGACTCATCTTTCCAGCATGAGAAGGCAGCTAAATGTGACTTCGAGGCACTCCACCATGAATTTAGTTATTTTAAAATTCATGGAGATTTTGAAACATAACAGAAATAGTTTAGAAGGATTAAAAAAAAAAGATTTCTAGAGTTAATGGGAACATTCAGTTCAAATAGAAAATACTAATGAAGGAACTTTGGAAGCTTTATAAATGCTTTGAAGTTTCATCTATGCAGCCAACTCCTGGAACTGTAGGAAATTTCTCCATTTGGTGGGTCACATCACAGATGCCCACCCAAGTTGGTACTGGTCAGTATCATGGGAAAGACAGGAGACAGGACTTGTAACAATTTGAATAACACCAAAAAGGTAATATATTTTCTGCCAATCCATTTCCTCTATCCAAAGCAGAAACCAACTAGGAAAATATGTTTGACATCAGACATACTTTTTTCCCTTCATAAGAAGAAATCCAGAAGATGAGTGTTTCATTATAAAAATATTTCATACTTAAGAGATACTGTCGCTATGCCCTTGGTTGGGTAGCAGAGTAAACAGTTGCATGAAAGTGAAAGGATTTAAGATGTGTTAAAAGGGAGTTCATTTTAGCTGCACTGTAACTACAATAACATACCTAATTTTTTTCATAGCCATGCCAATCTTGTATGAACACTCTCCCTTCCTGTTACTCTTTCACCTTGCCTGGATAGGAAATCAAATGCAATGGAGATGGGTGAGACCAGGAAAGTCTCAGATTTTATTGAACTTTGAGGGGTTTTGGAGCTCGTGGCTTGCAGAGGTAGCACTCTGTGGAGGGTTTCATCTCTAGCTCGGTGATTGCCAGTTGAAGGATGAACCGTGTGAACAGACATGAATGAAAAAGAACAACTACATTTGACCCCAGTTTTGTCTGTTGCAATGCAGGAATAATTTGCAGCTTGAACCATATTTGTTTGATTTGTGAGTAGAGAACACGGCATTTTTTGAAAGAAACTCAGTTTTGCTGACTCCTGTGTTTGGAAATTACCTTTTCAGTTACTCAAACAGGAAAGGATAAACGCTGGAAACGTTATTAATAAAACATTAAGCCCCCTCCCTCTCTCCCTCCCCAAAACCCCAGCTCCTAATTCAGCAGAGGTCAAACAATAAACTTTACAATCATGCACTCCACGCTGCTCAGCACTCTGAGCCAGCACACCAGTGACTGGCCAGATTAACTAATCTTCTTCAGCTTCGTCTTGGGCCCTATAACTACTGCGGCAGGTCATTAACCAGCTGGTGAAGCCCCGGCACATCGTACATTTATTCCCAAACCTTAGCAGCCGTTGTTGAGTCCAGGAGCCTTAAAGAGGTACTTCTGATGTTAGCTGACAGAATGTTAATTTATGCTCGCTGTAATTCAAAGGGATTCCAAGGCAACTGTAAACTAATGAAACCTGAATAACTTTCCTGGAGAAGGTTCCTTATTTAATCAGTTGAACTAAAATGGAAATATGTAAAATGAGCAGTCATTCTTTCTTTTAAAATATAAGGCCTTTTTGTGAAAAGCGAGATAAATGAGAACATGGTGTGTTAGAGGAATGAGATGTAGAAAAATGTTTGATTAATGCAAAATATTTATTCTCCCTGAGTTCCTTGATTTTTTTTTTAAACTCTGCTGTTCATCACTGCCAAAAGTAAAAACGTAAAGAACGCCATGTCTACTAAGTTTGGTAACCTAGCAAAGGTATTGCTTTCAGCCAGGATTTGTTTTTTCTTTCCTTTTTCTTTTTTTTTTCCTCTCTTTCTTCTTTTTTTTTCCTTTTTTTTTTTTTTTTCTTTTTAATCACAAATGAAAGGCTCTCTTTAATCAGATAATTGACCAGCTGGTAATTTTAGCCGTTTGTGACACACCAGTTGGCAGGTACAGTGGTACATAACCATGAGCCTTTTCCTATAGCCCTCCCTCCCTCTGGGACACTCACAGACGTGTCTCTGTCTTATCAGTCCCAGGGGACAATTCCCAAACATTTTGCAATGAAAATGCAAAGAAGGGGCCTTTTCCCTCCCGAAAAGGAGGGCCAGCTGTCAGAGGTAATGACCGCCAGTGGATGCACAGATGGCACTGGAGGTGTTCCCTCAGCCCACAGAGCACCTGGAGAAAGGGGGTGCCCATTGTACAGCTGTTCCTGTACACACTCTGCCCTGCTCCTGGGGCTCAGGGCCCTTGCCAGGTTGGTGGGGGGCCCAGTGGCAGCAGACACAGATGTCCCCAGAGCATGCCACACTGGCAAGGAAGGCATAGTCTGAGGGATCCTCCTTTTGATTCACTGTGGGCTTCTTGCTCTTATCCCTTCTCTGCTCTTCACTTTCAGTGGTGGCTGGGAATGAAATGTAACTTGCTGCATGACTGACAGACCTTCAAGCTCCTCGGCAAACCTTGGACCTTATTTTGAAAGGCCCCTGAAAGAAAAAGGATTGTGTGGTCTCTGAATGCAGGGCTGCTGAA
>NW_005054392.1:2407466-2438335 GCF_000277835.1 Geospiza fortis | reverse complement strand
TCTGCTCCATTCAAAGGGCTGAGTGAATAAATGAGAATAACGTCCTTGGGGACCTCGGGGATCGGTTTACTCTGAAAATCCTCAGCCTTACAAAGGGTCAGAGTCACAAGGTAAATGAAAATGGCTGGGAGGGGACTTTGATGGCCAAAATACTGTAACTGTAGAGGACTTGAAAGAAAACTCTATTTTTTAAAAAGTGAGAGAAGAGAGGAAGCAAACAGGGGGGAATGTGGCTAGCAGGGGGACTTCAGCCTGCAGCCTCACCAGAAGGGAGAGGGGGGAATGAGAATTGGAGAACAGAAAGAAATGTCTCCTCTCTCTTAATCAACATTGATCTTTGAAATACTGCTATGGGCAGTGGCTGTAGCAAGGGAGAGCCTCTCTCCTGCCCGATGCCTCAGTGCAACAAAGGTATTTCCTTTGGGTAATGATAAGCACAGTAGAACAGAGCAGCGTTTCATTCACTTGAAAAGTAACCAACAGATCTCAAGACATGGAGGGCTGGTAAAATGGCATTAGGGATATGACTGCACCATGTCCTCAAAGAAGCTGAAGAAAATTGCACCTAAGTGCAATTCAGATATTTTTGGTGCTTCAGTTAAAAAATTAACATATAAGCTAATGCAGAGACATTTTAAAAGGGTTATTTTGGAAATAGCTTTTCAGTGGTATGGAAGACAAGGAAGTGAATGTGTTCACCTACTTTGAGTCTGTTTAAAATTGTTAAAATCAGTGAGTTGTATAAGGCCAGATGCACATTAACATCTTGAGACCATTGGGAATTAGACACCTAAACACTTCAGTCTCTAAATCTCTGGCTCTTGTTGGTCTCTTCTCTTTATCTTTAGTTCTCTGAGCAACTCCATTAATACTGACAGTAGTTAAGTTAAACACAGTCCTAAATATTTGCAGGATCAGGATATGTGTGAGTTAAAGCAGTCACAGTTTCTTATTAGGTGTTTGTACAGTGCCTGGCATCTGGGCCTCATCTCAGTTTGAGTTAATGCAATTCAAGTCATGGTAATTTAAAAAATAGGTTAAATGCTGAATTATAAATATCTTCTGACAGATTATCTACTGCCGATGAAATATTTTTTCAAGTTCTTAAGGTCAAGATACTCAGCTGACAAGTGCAAAGCTTTGGTCACAGTGCTTCTTTCTCAATGGTCATTGCATCTTAACTAAGGGAGAATTTTTATGTGCAGCTGAACTCATTTGTGCCCTCACATGTCAAACATTATACCTGTAGGCTACTAAGAGACAGTTACAGGCATGTCTCCCTCCTCAGCTGTCAGTAAAGACTCTGCTATCTACACATAGTTTCCTTTTGCAAAGTTATTTATTTTTGTAACACAGGAAGGAAAAAAGAATATCCTACTGAAAACAGAGAAATTCAAGCTTGTTTTATTTAGACATTCAGATCAAGGTCCATACTCCATGAAAGAGTCTTACTTTAGCTTCCACCAGGCTTCATGTTGTCATATAGGCTCCATGACTTGTAACTGCTGTTTATAACATTTGTTGATAGGCATGTTAGTACCCCATACTAGTCCACAAAATAACAGCGGGCAGCGAAAATGCAGGATCCTGTTTTGTGTTTCCTACCCACCAGCTGGGATATTGCTCCTCTGATCAAAGTTCCTCTGCCTTGGGATTCAGATGGGGAAGAACCTGTCAGCCTCAGACAGTACCATAGACTGTAATGTTTTTAGGGTTAAAACAAGAAGGTTTAGTTCACCAGTAGTGTACACCAGTGAGTAGCTAGACCCTTCATTTGAAAGTATAGATAAAACGTACCTCAAACTGTTTTGTTTTGTGTAGTGAATTGCTATCAGAATTGATGGGACTGGAGAGGAAGTAAAATTGCATCCACATGGGCAAACACTAATAGGAGACTTTTTTCAATCCAGAAATATTTGAGGCTTTTCTAAAGGTTTACTTTTTCTGCATAATTTTTTTAAGCATACAGGCTTAAATCCTTGTACTTGACAGAAAAGACTAGCTTGTGATCCAGTTTCTGTGTCAAAAATCACTAGCTTGTGATCCAGTTTCTGTGTCAAATATTAGAAACATAAGGGAACACATATATAACTTCTCTGCACCTTAGTTTCATCTACATAGTGCAGACACAGAAATACTAGTTTAATCCTACAGGCTGTGCAAAATAGGTACAAATAAACTGTAGAAATCTTATTTTGGCAGATAAATTAATGGAGAAAAAAAGGGCTTTGTTGTAGAGCACACCAGAAGAAAGTTCATAGTTCATTTTCAACAAGAGCAGGTAGTTCACAAAACTCAGGATGGGTTTTCTAATAGACTGGATGCTTAACCCAGGATTTGGGCTTTCTTTGTGGATGCTCTGAAGTCCAATATGGAGCAAAGTCATGCCTCAGCATACTCAGTATGAGGGTGTTAATAGATTTTCCTTTTAGCCTGCCACCTGTTTTCCTACAACAGTGGGAGCTTTGCTACCTCTGAGATCTCTATCACCTTTGTCAAATTTAGCTGATGTAGGCCAAAGGGCCCAGAAGTTATTGAAGTATCTCATGTTGATATAAGACTCATTTCCTTAGGAAATCAGGCTGAGAAAGCAGTTGGGTTCAGAGTACACTTGAGGCTGTAACATGCCATAATTCACTGTAGCTGTGAGCATCACTGCATAAATGAACACAAATGCACATGTGTTTCCTAATGCCTACTGGAAGCAATAAGCAGAACCAATAATGTATATGTAATTGTATTTATTTTTCACAAATGTCTTTTAAGAAAGGATTCTCTTAAACCAACAATTTGAGAAATGGCCCAAACTGGGATTTATCTCAATTATGTTGTGTACGATTATGATGATAGACATTTTTTCTAAGAGAAAAAACTCAAGTTGCACATGGAGTTCATTAAAACAGGACTAATGGTTTCAATCATGTTTCTAATAGTGTGGAATAGCTGGTCAGCAATGTGGGCTGCGGATAAGCCTGAGTGATATCTGCTGAAACATGTGTGCTTTTGTTTCCCCTCCTCATGACGAGCAAACTGTTGCTGAAATGTTTTATTTTTTCAGATGTGAATAAGGAGAGACATGAATGAAGAAAGCTTTGAATGAATATGAAGAGTAAACACGGTAAGCATGTACAAAGCCCTGCTATAGATGTGTTCAGGTAGGTAGGAACCAAGAGGCCTGTACCTGCTGTGGAGTGGACAGTTGATATTCCTCTGCAATGCACTCATAGGGAAGGACAGTGTCAGGGCAGTACGAGTCAGATTTTCTTATAAAGTGCCAACTTGTTCTTAGCCTCAAGCTGACAAGAAGCAGAATGGTGCAACTTAACTTACTAATTAAGTGCCAACATTTTCTTTAAAGTAATCCTTGTTTTCACAATGTCTACAATCAATTTTTTAAAAGTGTATATCAGGCAAACAGGTTTTGATATTTCACTTTTCTTTGGAGTTGCAGGGGGGTTTTTTTATGTGGGGACAGGGAGCAGCTGCCCACATACAGGGCCCCTCAGGCTATCTTTTTTTACCTTGAAAACTTTTGCAAATTACACTCTCCTAGTTTTGTTTTTCCAGTGTTCCCCAGCAGCAATACTTTGGAGTTTCATTCCAAGTAATGTGCTCGGGGCCAGACCAATTCTTTTCCTCCAGGGCTGTAGATTTAGCTTCGGCCTTCAGAGGGCAGCCCAGGGCAGCAGACAGCACGCTGAAACCTCCTCTTGGGTGAGCTTTGGACCCTCTTGCCATATTTTATTCTCAGCTCTTTCCTGGATGGTAGTATTGCTTAATGTCATTATTCCCCACATGGTGTGCCTGGGCAAGGCAATACCTGAGCGTGGCTCTCCCTCTGTGGACATAACAGCACAACCAAAATGCAGGGGGATGGCTGTGGTTCTGCTGGACAGGCTATTGTGGGAGATCTGTAGAAGAGAAAAAAGAAGCCCCTTTGCTATGCTGTGTCTCTGTGCAACAGAAACTTATTAATAGATGTGGGTACAACACTTCCGTTTTCAGAAGGGAAAACTGCACATCATTTTTCCAAGAATTAATATGAGACTATCTCTCATGTTTAAATTTTAATTATGATTAATCCTGCTGATATGATGGAGACAGTGAGTTTAGTGTGCCTTCCCCAAAACAAAACAAGCCTTGTTTAATTTAATTCAAAAATCCAATAGAAATGGTTTAGATAAATTTTGAAAGACCCATTGGCTTCCACCAGGCATATACCACATAAACAGTTGGCATCCTATCTACTATCCTCATCTTGTCTTTGATTCTCTCTTTTCCCTTACTTTCTATTATCAACTTTCACATAACTCTGCATTGCCCCAGGCCTACATGTTCTTTAGATCTAGTCACTTCTAATACGAAAAAATAGTTGGTTCATAAAAACATTTACTTGATGGGCACTGGAGGAGGGGGGTGGAGGTGGGTGGAAATCCTACAGAATTTTCTTAGAATAGCATAGAATCATAGAATCTTTAAGGCTGGAAAAGACCTCCAAGATCACTGAACACAACCTTTGACTAAGAACCACCATCTCAACTAAACCACATCACATCCAGTCTTTCTTGAACGCTTCCAGAGATGGTGACTCCACCGTCTCTCAGGGCAGTCTATTCCGATGCTTAATTACCCTTTCAGTGAAGCAGCTGTTCCTGAAGTCCAACCTGAACGTCTCCTCATGAAGCTTGAGGCCATTTCTTCTCATCCCATCACTTGTTACCTGGGAGAAGAGGCTAACCCCCCACCTGGCTACACCCTCCTTTCAGGCAGCAGTAGTGAGTGATAAGAACGTCCCTGAGCCTCCTTTCCTCCAGGCCAACCAACCCCAGCTCACTCAGACTCTCCTTATAAGACTTACTCTCCAGACCCTTCTGCAGCTCTGTTGTCCTCTAACACACTCCAGCACCTTGATTTCTTCCTTGTTTTGAGGGGCCCAAAACTGGACACAGCACTTGAGGCGTAGGCCCAACAGTGTGGAGTACAGAGGGACAATGACTGCCCTGCTCCTGCTGGCCACACTGTTGCTGATACAGGCCAGGATGCCATTGACCTTCTTGGTCCCCCAGGCACACTGCTGGCTCATGTTCAGCTACTGTCAACCAGCACCCCAAGGATTTTTCTACCACTCCAGTGTATAGGTCTGCCTGGGATTGTTGGGACCCAAGTGCAGGACCCTTTGCCACCTTATTCTTGATGAACCATTTCATTTCCTTGTTACTATGCCTAAAAGACAACCTTCACCAAAATTCCTGAAGGAAATGCCCCTCTTGCCTAACTGAGGGATTTTACCTCTAGTTGAAATGTTGGCTTCTTTCTTCTCAGTCCTTCTCTGCAATTAAGAGTGGTCTTGGAGCTTGCTTCTGGTGGAAAAACTCAGAATTCTGGCTTTTTTTTCTGGCTGGCCGTGGCATGCAGGGCAAAGAAAATGCTGGAATGAAAAGATGCTTTTAAATCACTGTTTTCCTTATGTATTGTGAAACCATGGCAGAGCCAGGAGGGAAAAGGAAGGTTTTACAATTGTGAGCGCAGTTCAGGGAAGAAAAACAAGTGTCCTTGAAAATATCTCCTGGGTTTTATTACATGTGTTCATGGACACCCGCAACTGGGAATGGAACAGCACCAGGGAAACAGGATAGATTTCAAAATATAAAAATTCACAAGTTCTGTAATACAGTGCTAGGGGAGAATGATAAAAATGCCTGACTGCACACCTAGCTGTAGCAGAAAAGAATGTAGACAATTCTCTGAGGAACAGGGAAACTGCTTTCCTCTAACAGCCTTGTGCTACTCTCCACACTGAAATCTGGCTCCCGGACTGACCTCCTCCAGATGCTCCACAAGCAGGAAAAAAAAGACCCTCCAAAAAAACAAAAGCCTCAAGGAAGACACTAAGGGAACAGTTTGCCAGTAAAGAAGAATTATTCATAATTGCCTTCAGTTAATTACTGTCTTACACTCAAAGCAGGAAAGCTGAGTTCATTTCTAATCCACTTTTAATAGGGAAGACGCACAAGAATACATGGATTTTTAATTGTTCAGTGCATGTACATAAAGAGCACATATTGCCCTTAAAAGCCCACATATGCAGAAACAAGTAACATACTCTAAAAGCTGCTGCAGCTCTGTGTGTTAGGTGGAAAAAAGCAAAAATTAGTATGTATTTTTTGCCCTCATATTTTACTCTGATTCCCATTCCCATCCCCATCTTGCTGCATTACGTTCCCCTTGACATCCTTTACCGCTTTTTAAACTGAAGAAATGTGCCTGCAGAGTCAGGTATCCGTGTCAAACTGCCCCAGCAGTAGGCCAATTATTGTTAGACTAAGATTACAGTGTTAAACTACTCTGTATGACAGTCCAACACTCGACCTTGGCATGCAAGGCTGATCTCTCTCTGCTTGCCCACCCCAGGAGCCTGTAGCCAATCTGCTGGGATGCTCCAGGACCCAGCCCACACATGCTCAGCAACCATCAACAAAATAAAAGTGGCAAACTGTTTTGCTATCTACATGTCTGCAATACAGTTTGTCTACTTTGCTGGCAGGAAGGCCAAATGATATCTTTCCTTTTAGGACAGAAAAAGGAATCATACTTTCTGTCTTAAGAGTAACGTTTTTGTGTCTCTGGATATGTGATCCTTATTCTCTCTGCTATAGACATGACCCAAATGCTTTCCTGCCATTCAGATATATGCAGGATATTCTTAATTTCTCTTTTCTTTTCTTTACCTCCTTTCCTCTCTCCTCCTTCTTCCTTTCTTTCTTCCTTTTTCTTTCTTCCTCTAACTATTTTTCTTTCAGGGGATGTGTGTATGCAGTCATTCCCAAGCAAAAAGAGTTTGCTCCTTTTTGTAGAACAGTGGAGAAATTGTTGCATGAGCGGAAAGTTCCACAGTTAATTTCAAAACTTTCCATTTTAGAGTATGGAGTGGGGATTGTTTCCATGCCAATGTCTCAAAATTTTGTCTAAGTGCCATTGTCCTCTGAAGAGAATGCATTGTGCTTTGGGAGCTGCAGATAGGACTAGATGAAAGAGATCTGGCTTGCAGGGATCCATAGGCACCTTCTGCCTGGGAAGCTACTACAAACTACACTAGATTATTTGACTGATCTGGAGCTCACTCCTGCTTAAGTCTGGGGTAAAGCAAGAGCACCCTTGGTTGGCTTCGTCACAAAAGTAAGACTTTGTCACCAATGTAAGAATGTGGTATCGAGTTCTAAGGACCACAGGATAAAGGCACTGCAGAGGGAGTACAAGTGGTAGCAGGTCTGTCAGACAGTTGAGCAGAGGTCTCAGACCATCAGAAGTCTCACTGGTTTTTGCCATAAGCACAAGGGCAAAGGAGTTTTAAGAAAAGGTCTGAAAACTAACTGACATTGTGGATGTTTAGAGCAAACTCTTCCCAATGTCAGGAGTCACACAGATGTGGTTGCTTACAAATGAAAAAGTTCAAAACAGAGGGATTAGGGGAGAGTTGAGCTCTGCGCACTAACTCAAGACAAGTGGGTGTGAGATGAATCCTGCTAGCTTGTTTGATGAGGCAGAGGCAAAGAGAGACAACTGAAACATGATCAGAACAGTGAGGCTGAGAAATGATCTTTGGAGCAGCATTGCCGCTCACTGTGAGCAGGGAAAACTGTGTTTGTCAACAGAAGCAGAGAGGGTGTGACTTCTGTGTTCCACTGTGCTTTGTTCGGACCAGGACTGAACAAGACTTAATCTATGAGGTACTTGGTTTACTAGACAGAATTATCTATTGCATATGTTGGAGAAAGGTTCTTGAGCCAATATTTGTTCTATATCCTTACCTTTTCATACTTTTTTTACTGGGCCCACAAATGCCCATTGAAATCAGGCTCTCACAGACCTAGTGGATATACAAATATTTCTGCCATCTTCTTTCAGCTGCAGAGGATGTGAAAAAACAGCAGACTCCTCATTCAGTTGAGTTCTCATCAGCTCGTTTCTGTTGCTGCTGAGCACCAAGGACACCCTGGCAGTGAAAGGTGTCCCCATGAATGGTTCCTTTGGCTACCTGTGCTGGTGCTCCTTTCATGCTGTCCTCAGAGACTGAGTGGTCTTTGGGTGAGCCAAGGTAGGCTACTGGTCTGCCTAAACCCTTTGTAAGCAGCCATTCATGCTGTGGTTGCATCAGCAGAAGGGATGAGGTGGGGAGAGATGATGGGAAGGTGGATTTATCCCTTTAGCCAGGTCTGTGTTGGGTGGCCTTTCTTCACCCTGCTTTAAACACTTCAGATAGCTTTAAATAATAATGCTGGGATCCCAGAAAAGTTTTTAGGATGAATTACAGTGACATTCAAAATAAATTAAAATACCAAAAAATGAACAATTTCCTAAGTTGAACCTTACCTGAGACTTTGTGTGGATGTGATTTTTGTAACTATATGAATTATGGGTGCTTGGTCTGTTTTGGAATTTTACACCATGTTACACCATAAGCTGTTCCCTAATTTTCTCTCCACCAGCACTGCATAAGCATCATTTTTTTCAAGGCTGCTTTCTCCTGTTGTTAAATAGCCATGTCTACTCACACTCCTATTTTTGCAGATGAGCTAGAAATCTTTACAGAAATGCATTTTTCTACAATAGCAATATGTCTAAGAATAAATTAATATACCATTCAGCCATTCAACCTAGGAAAGATAGTAATGCTCTTGTTGGAAGACAAACAGGTAAAAAGGCATGTCCAGAGATCAACACTGTGCCTGATCTATGTAAAATTAATGCTATGAAATGAGTTACACAGAAGAAGAACTAATAGTACTGATTAACTCTTAGGTGAAAGACATAGCATGAAGGACTTAGGCAGGTTACAAAGAAACACTGGACTGGGAAATAATAATTTAATATGTAAGACAGAAGAAAGGGAGTCTGGTTATCATAGAGGAGAGGATATCGATTTAGGATCATCATCACTTTGACTGATTACCTCAGTCGTTCTAAAGAAAAGCCAGTGTGTTTATAGAGTAGTTAATTAATTTTTGTCATAGAGAGCAAGTGTTATAGTTTCCTTCTGAAAGCAAGTGTTATAATTTCCTTCTGTGGTTTTCTGACTGGTTGGAAGCTGGATTTGAGTGCTCAGGTTGAGTTTTGCTCGATCTTCTCAAGTCTGGAAGAGCCTGTCTGTGCTGCATGTGACTCAAAGCCAAATTGAGATTAAAGTTAAACAAATATGCAAGACAAAGGAACAAAAGGAATGTGTTCATTCTGTGGCATTATCTGCATTTTTGAGAAATAATTCCTCATTTGTTATATTTTAAATGAGAAAGAGAAATATGCGCCTATGCTAAATTTTATGTGCCTTGAGACAGAGCTGGTAAACACACATGTTGTAGAGTGTTTCTGCTGTCTGGAGCTCATGGGCCCCTTATTGCACTCATTTGTTCTGCATGGCAAGGGCTGAGTTCCACAGTTTGCTCTTGGCAGCTGAGAGCTATTATTGGGCTGCAACATCTGTTTCAACAACAGTGGGTCCCTGGTCAGCAAAACTAATTAAAAAAGAAGCGCAAAGTCAAATACCGTGACCTATCTGCTGTGTCTACATGTAAACATGGAAACTACTGGAATAATGAAAACTTAGGATAATTTACAAAAATCTGACAAGTGATGAAATGCCTCAGAACTGTTTTTCATATCAGACACTTATAAACAGCACAGGCAAAGATTAGGATTCGTGCAAGCGCTTAAGCACGTAGGGAACTTTTTATGCACATGGGTATTGGCAGTAAACTCACTGAGACCACTCAGCTGTGCAGCCCTTCCCACGTGGATGAATATTTACAGAATTGGATTGCAAGCTTCCTCTGTACTCTGCCAGGATTTTCTTAATTGGTAATTGTAGATATGAAGGTGCCCGGGTACATATTTAATGACTCTAAACATGCACAAGATTCCTCCATTTCGCTCTGCTGACAAAATTTTTGTTGTCAAGAATCAAGTAATTAGTGCTGGTAAGTTCCAGCACATTAAATACTTCCCTCTGACCTAAGAAGGAGGAGAGGAGTCGTGTTTATATTGGACTGATGAAATGAGATGACTTCCTTGAAGAAAATGCGGTGGAGAAAGTATTTAGGACAGAAGGCGTAGGAAGTTGTCAGAGCAGGCACTGCTTCATTGTCAAAGTGATGACTGAGTTAGCTCCAAAGCATCCTAATTTTGCTTTTTCCCAGGTTGCTGATTAATTCCAGACTTTAAAAAACTGAACAGAAACTGAAAAGTGACCAAAACCTCCCTACAGCATATACTCAGATGAAAAAAAGAACGATCCATTTTTAAAACATGGGTAGATTACATGCTAAATTTGGGCTTAAAGGGAGTCTCTTCATACTCCCATACGGGATGTGGATGCTGATGAGTGAGTGGAGACAGGAGTACAGTAGATAATGCATTGTGAATCTGCTGCTTTTGCTTTTACACAGCAAATGGGCAGAAGGTGACAGACGATCCTTCCCCATCCCATTTTCAAAATATGGACCATAAGCAAGTAACTGTGAGGTTCTTTTTTTCCAGCAAATGAAAAACACACAGAAAGAACTGTAACTCGCGAGGTGACAATTTTTCATTCATACAGTTCCTAATGCTGTACAACATTCTCCTCTCTGGGTCTGAGGGGCAGCTTCAGTCCAGGCTGCCATGAAGATATCAGTGATCAACAGTGCTTCAGAGTGTGGTTGTTTATTCACAGTTCTTTTCTCTTTCAAATGTAGTCTGAACATTTTCAGCCAAGAGGAAAACTTCTAATGTATTCTTGCATCTGGTTTTAAAATACAAAATTTTGGTTTTATTTAGTGCTTCCCTGACCAAACCTACGCTTGTCCATGACTTGCCTTATTCGGGAAGAACAGAATTCATTCTTTTCAGGGGCAACAGTGAGATTGAAATAGTGTGCTGAAGATGGTCCACCTGTGCAACCAGTTGCTCTCTGTAATCTGTTCTTTCTTTAGAAATGGTGGGAAGTCAATGTTTCTCTAGGGACTTTTATTGTCAGTCTGTTTATCTGCTAGAACCTCTTCAATATCCATCTTAGATGGCTGAGAATTATCTTTACAGGGTGTCAAGACGAATGGTTTGTCAGACCTTCTGTCTGATGATTTTTACATCCCTTTCTAATCTCTCCATTGAATAGTAAATTAGCAAAAAAGTAAAATATATGCAATATAGTGTTCTGGACTGTCAAACTTGCTACAAAACCGAATTCAGTCATGATACTATATCCTTATAAGTAGTTGAAAACTGCTTGCAATTATTAATGCCACCCATGTGCCATTAATGTTAATCTCATAAGTATCCAAAATATCATCTAGATTATACCATTGTATTCAGATTATTTGTCAAGAAGTATATTTTCCTCAGGAGCTAACACTGTTTTTGGTGAGAAAAAAATATTATATTGCTGGTTTTCTTAGCATCAGTGACAAAATTTGGATTATCCACTGGTAATTTTGTTTATTTAAATTACAAATCCTTGTCTTACCTTTCTAACTAATTTAACTTGCTATCATGCCATGTAGCGGGTTAGAGGGCAAGGTGATCCACACTTCATAATTTCTTTGAGCTTTTCTAGATTTCTTCATTGGCCCACGCACTCATCTTGGTGTTTCTTAGTTGTGCTTCAGATATAGCACCATTATCTGAAAAATAAGTAACTGTATTATTTACCTTTCTAACATTTTGCCAGAAAAGGCATCTACCAAATGCATTTGTGTGGATTCTTAAGAAAACTGAAAGAGCTCAGAAAGGAGACAAAGGAATAGAGAAACCATCAGCATTTGTTTTCCTAGAAAAAAGTAGCAAAATTGAGGCCTTGCATGCAATACCATGAGCCTGCTTCACCATTTTGCCTCAGCTATAAAGAGAGCCCAGAACACCCAACATGGGACGAAGGTGCCTCTATGATGTTAATGTTTTCCCAGCGTGCTCATCAGCTGGTGCTGGTCTATAGGGAGTGGGTGTGATGTCTTGGAGGGGCTGCCTGGGCCTACACAAGCTCCCCTGGGGCCTATCTGCCTGGGCCCAGCGCAGGGTGAGGATGTGGCTGCAGGTACCCCTGGACATGAGGACTGTGCAGTTTCTTTGGAAGCAGCCATGCTCCTTCCCTTTTATTCCCTTAGTTGCTGCAAGGCCAGCAGGAAGAACAGCTTCCCCCATCTTTCCACCTTAAACATGCCTTTCTTCTCCTACTGTCTCCACTGGCAGAAAGAGCCTGTTCCTAGACCCTTATCCACAGGAGAGTGGCATCCAGTTTCTGATATGCTGCTGAAAAACTGGAGCCAGCCGTGACCATGTTGATCTACTTAGTTTTACTGGATGAAAACAGTAATTATAACAGCACTGATGCAGGGCAGAGCAAGACTTTCAGCTGTTGCAATCATCACAGCTCTGCCAACTCTGAAGGAAATAGTCTGTTAATGCCAGCTCAGAACCTGGCCTTCTTCTAAAGAAATCAAGTAACACTGAATTATCAACATGCCTCTTGAACAGTATTGTATGCACATAATTACCTTTGCTTGCAAGAATAGCTTTAGTCTCTTTGGCCAAATTTTAATCAAATTCTAACTGAAAATATTTTTGACAGTTTTCTTTGCAATCAGTTGTATAAAGGGGCGTAATTGTCTTTCCACTGTTTTATTCCCATGACCTGGGTTATGCTAGTCGGAGTTCTGAGTAGCAGCCGAGTTCAAATTCTTTCACACTCTGATTGCAGAGCTAATCAGCCAGGTGAAATGGGACTGGAATACTGTTATTTGCTCTGATTTCCAGGAATTTAAATAGTGACTGCAGCTTTAGGTCTTGAGCTGAACTATTCTCAGGATGCCTGCTTACATTCACCTGAGAGCCAGTGGGCATCTGGCTGCAAGGCTTCATGGACTTGCTGCTAAAAATTGGAAACAAATCAGAGAGGAAAAAAACAAGGCAGACCTACAGGATCTCTCCTAAATTACAGCTTTCACCATGGGAGCCTGAGCAGCTCAGGGGAATTGGTAATGGGAAATTGGAGCCATGCACCTCAAGGCTGCCAATCTGTATCTGATCCAGGCCAGTATTGGCTGGAAGCCTTTAGCATCCAACAGTTCTTTAGCTCTTTTCTTGTCTTTGTGAAACTGTTAGCGACCTCACAGCAATTCCTGTTGGAAATATATCCATAGCCCAGGGCTACCTTCACAGCTGGCCTAAAGCTGCACCATCTCACATTTGTAGCAAAGAGGTGAGAACAGGTTGGAGACAAAGCTCTTCCCTGTCCTTTGAAGGGTCCCCATGGTCAGGGAGCAGGTGTGTAGGCAAAAAGCCATGGGCAAGACATTGCTGCTGCTCAAGGTACACTCAGGAAAGGAGTTTGGGTCAAAGAGACCCGGGGCTAGAGGGGTGCATGGGGAAACATGGCACAGGGTTGATCAGGAATCACTGGCTGGGACACGAAAGGAATAAAAGGTGCAAAAATGTTGCCCAAGCAAGGAGCCATCAGCATACAGTGCATGCCAATGTCAGTCATCCTCTGTCTCTATGCAGCATTTCTCATGTGTGAACTGAATGTGTGTTTCTGACCCATAACTGCCGAATTTCCATGAAAGCAGAGGGAAGACGGGATGTGCAGTTTGTGTACCTTTAAAAACCCTCACATCCACCTGAAAAGTGTACACCCAGCTGCTTGTGCCCAGGATTTCTCGGGATGAAAAATTGCTCAGCCCTAAAAACGTACACTGCTCTTTCCCAGCTCTCCAAATAATTGGAGGAGCAAAAAATGCAATGTCAGAATTAATAGCAGCTCCAGGGTCATCACAACACAGACTATGTTCTCGGGCTAAAAGTTCCAAAAAGGCTGAGCTGCAAAAGGGACATTGTGCAGCATGCATGAGGAAAAATAAGCAGTTGCAGCAGAGCCAAATTTCCCAGAACAAACTGATGCATTCAATTAAACCTTCACTTGCTACCTGGGGACGAGCTTAACCTGCACCTTGGGGCTGGCCATCCACATGCAGGCAGGTAATCAGGTAATATGAGCAACTTGATACCTACCTGAAAAAAAAAAAAAAAGCATGGGCTGGGTGTGCAGTACCTAAACTAATTACTCCAAAATGATTGCCTGGATTTGGGCCAAGCATTATCTCACTTGTCCTCAGCACTACTGCAATGGCATGAGGGGAACAGAAAATGCAGTAACCTGAGAGGGAGATAAGAATGAGAGAGAGGGAGAATTGAGAATGGTCTTTAGCTGTGAAGGAGCTGTTCTGTCTCTGTACCACTCTTTTGTCCAACCTCAACAGCAGTGAAGCAGCCTTTGTGTCTTGTCTCCTCCTTTTAAAATGAATTGGCAGGCAGGAGCATTATCCACACATGCATAGTCTAAACACTGTGAATTAACCTGTTTTTTTACCTTGATCTCTATGCAGCTAGACTCATCATACTGAAGAATAAAATATCAAGTTTTGAGGGTATTTTTTATGTAGAAAACCACAAATCCCTGATTATAAAATCCTGTCATCTTAATTTTTTACGTAGGTAATTGGTTATACAGTGAATATAATTTTAAATCACGCTGAGTAAAATGGCAAAGTTTTGATCCAGTCTAATCCAGGATTATTCGGTTTATTGAAAAGAATTCCTTTTTCTTTGGTGGGTTTAAAGCAGAGAATGGTTGTTTTATTGTCAGTGGAGAAAGTCAGTAATATAATTTCTGTTCTAGTAAGCTAATATACAGGACCTGCCTAGGAATTTAGTATAAAAAATTAAGGTGAATGTCAAACTTGGAGAGCAGAGAAAAATACAGCAGCACAACATGCTTTGTCTTTCAAATCTGTCACCTGGAGAAAATAATATTTTTCATGTCAGAGTTGGGAAATCCTGCACTGTGTTTGCTGCAATGTGTCTGAAGAGTGTGGGCTTGGGAGGTACCACAGGTGTATTTGTGGGGAAGGAAGGTATCTTAGACTTATCTTGCTAAGAGCTGTGCTTCACGATGTTCAACTGATGCAGAAGTTACTGCGTGAAACCATGACAGACATCAAGTAGAAGGTGAAACACTATTGAAATGCTATAGCTTTTCCTTCTGATTGCTGTTTTCTTTACAGGGTCATTTACTGCATATATAAACATATAATAAATGAGTGGTTTTGAAGGAAACATCATAACAGAATAGACAAAAATGTGAAATCGATAAGTTTACTAGCCTTTACAATGAAGGACAGGTCAGACTCTCACTATTGGATCTAACAATCCATCCCTAATTCACTTAGTCAATGCTTAGAAAATCAGTAAATGCTCACTTTCAGTGCTTGCTCCACAGGGACATACTCATTCAGTGCAATGTAGATTTGTTTAAACTTGCTGATAAGTACAGACCTGAGACATGTGCTTCTTGCTGCATCAGAACCTGCAAGCCACATGTATCCAAAGAACAGATAAACCATGGCCATTTATGAGTAGCTGCCCAGCCTCCTGCTTTGTGTTGGATGTGAGCTGGGCACGTCAGTGTTCACTGAGGTCTTCCCCAGGGAAAACAGGGGAAGTTCAGCTTTGACCAGAAAAGCACCAGAAGAGCTAGGAGTTAGAGGACAGGGCAGTTCCTCTCTTTGAAATTCAGTTTGGCACTCTAGGAGCTACAGCTGCCATTCGTGCTAACACAGAAGTTCATGTAGTTCCTTGATCAATTTCATTGCTCCTTTTCCTTTTCCTTTTCCTTTTCCTTTTCCTTTTCCTTTTCCTTTTCCTTTTCCTTTTCCTTTTCCTTTTCCTTTTCCTTTTCCTTTTCCTTTTCCTTTTCCTCCTTTTCTCATTTTTCCTTTTTCTTTTTTCCTTCTTCCTTTTTCATTTTTTCAATTTTCTGTTCTCTTCCTTCTTTCTCCTGTTTTTATATTTCTTTTTTCTATTTAGTTTCCTCTTCTTCTTATAATTTTTCTTCTTAATTTTTATTCTTATTTCCCTCTCCTCAAGTAGGAAGTGAACCAGTAGAAAACTGAATTTCATTAATTTCTTCTTAAAGGTACATCTTGCTTTTTCATATTTGCATTAGCAGGGGTGAAAGTCAAAAAGAGTTTTTCCAATAGCTTCTATTTCCCTCTCCTCTCCTCTCCTCTCCTCTCCTCTCCTCAGATGTACATACTTCCTTCTTTCAAGAGAACCTGCACTAAAAGTGTCTGTGACCTTTCCCATGAGCATAGGCAGAAACCTCTCCTTGGCTGAGATAAAGAAATTAGAGCTTCACTCTTCCATGGTTTACCCCTAGGAATGCATTTTGGCAAGATGCTAAGAATAAACCCGTTATTGAAAGGGGGATCTGGGAAGTTGACAAGCATGGCTAAGCTCGGCAGAGAAATTTGACAAGGAAATAAGATGCTTTGTAGATCAGGGTGTCTTGATTAGTCTTTTGAATGCTGGGATTATTATATAAGCAAAAAAGGAGGGGGGCACTTATTGTATATCTGACAGCTACCACTTACCCAGGTATTCTTCAAACTAATGAGGAACATAATGGTGTATTTGTTTATAAATCTTGAGCAAGACTCCTGCAGTTTATGAAAGTCAATTAAATGTGATGGAAAAGACAACTTTTTTTTTCTACTCTCAGAAATTAGAATCCCTACAGAAAGAATAGGTTAAAAAAAATCCAGAGCCATATCACTGACATGCTGCCTTCAGTCTTGGAGTCTATGTTCATCTTCAAAAAAATCTTGTATTATGTATTTAAAACACCATGTTTTGAACACTGTACACATACACTGAGGATAACCAAATATCCAGAAATCAGTGCCCACTGCTATGACAGATATTACTTCTCATCATGCTGTACAAAAGCAGACAGGTTAGAAAGGTGAGTAGTAGGAAAATCAATAAAATAATCTTCTGAAACCATAAAAAAGAAATTAAAAAATCTAAAATGTGTTATTAAAAATAGTGAAATACATAATTAACAGTTATCTTCATATTTTTCTTTTTCATAAGTAATAAATTCATGTTTTCAAAACCACACTCTCCATATTATTAAAATATTGAGCAATCACCCAGAGATATTATTTCCCCCCCTCTTGTGTCTTCCTCTCCCATAATCATATACACACACACAACAGTGAAGTTTACCCTGAATTATGTGCATAGATTCCACTAAAAAGGATTATGAGTCTGCGTGTGCATGTGTAAAAAGAGGAAAATATGAGACAACAGATTCAACTTCCGATAAAACTTTGGAATGTTTTACAGAAGTTTGTCTTCCCACATGACACATAACACAGGGCATTATTCACACAGAATATGCTCAGGGAAACAGAGCAATTTACAAACTTATTTGAACAACTTGGAGGTTTGATTCAAAATACCCTATTTGCATCATTATTTGATTATTCTGGACATCACTACACATTTTTCTTTTGTCTTCTTCAAAGCTAGGTACCAAGCTGGCTGAGACCCCCTGGACCTAGCTAGAGTTCAGAGTCTTTCCAGTCCTGTCTGCAATGCCCTGTCCTTTACTTACAGACTAATTAGTGTGTAAGCAGAATTTATCATCAGTCTATGCCTCTGCCTCTCACTGGGACATTATCCTTGGAAGTGTTATTCCAAATAGCAATTCCCCAGTTTAAGTGAAAACACTTATGGAGTCAGCTTATTGAAGGGAAGACTGAAGGATATTTATGAATGTTTACACCTAACTTATGCCCATACTTCTACATGCTATGGGATATAACACCACCTGGACTGAGGCCAGATCTCACTGTTTATGTGCACAGAATGTATGGTCTCATTTTGTTCCACTTTTTCTGAATTACTGGGATAATCTAAGTGTAAATGAGTTCCTGCCTGAGAGAGAGCTTTACTGAATTAGTTCCAGGAGCCAGTACTTAGTTATGATAACATTTTGTAGGCGGAAGTTCCAACCAGAAAAGAAAGGGGACATTTTTCAAAAAATGTTGCCGTTGCATTCATTCACATATTAAGTAAACTGGTTCTGATGAGCCCCATTTTGAAGAGTATTCTCAGTACTTGGTGCCCCCAGTGACCTGCTATTGCTCCTTAAACTGCAGTGGACTGACTACCTCCCTGAGTTTTGGAGTCTCACAAGAATTTTTATCATAGGCCTAGCTTAGTCCTGGTAGCAGCACTTTGAATATTTTTACTTTGTATGATGAGAAATTACTCTAGATAAATTTTAGGAGCATGGAGAACATTTCGCTCACCTATGTGGAATCTGCATGGAAGCCCTGTCTTTCAATTTCTTTTGCAATTTCCCTTCACCTCTAGTCTGCTGTAAGCTTATTAGAAACAGTCTTGCATAAATATTCACATGTACTCTGTTTTGGTCAAACAAATACCTGTACATTATTAGAGGATTGCTGGAAATTTTTAGAGTTCTTGCCACAATCTGTTTCCAAAGGGTGATTTTAGGCAGACATAAATTCGGTCACAAAGGTATTCTACAGATTGCTGTCATCTTGAACATCTTGTCCCTATTGGCACAGAGTTTTTTGATCCTTTTGATTCTAACTGAGGAGTCATATCTGTGAAGGATATGACTCCTGAGATGACAGCCACAATTTATAGCCAGCAATTTGGCTTTGCGATTCCTGGCACAGACTGCAAAGTGTGTCTTTGGATTTGGTTCTGTCATAATTTTTATTCTATTGGTTTTCTTTTCTTACACTCACTGCTGGAAAACCTCGAGGTTGTCTAGATCCAAGACTTTTTATAAACATCTTTGCTATGGATCTGTAAAAATCTTTTCCACTTGTCTGTGTTATGCTTAACAGTGAATGCAAAGACCGTCTCTTCAGATAGTGACTCACAGGAATGCAACAGGCAATCCACACAAAGGAAATGTAATACCCTAGCAGCTAATTAAAAAAGCATTACCTTCCACCAGTGCTGACCTCCAGCCATGCAGAGGATAAAGATGGGTGTCTGTCAATCAAGTTTACCTAAGAAACCTTGGCACAGAATAATGAATGGACAAACCTAAAAAAGGGTGATATTTCTCAGAATTCTAAGGTACTTTTAATACCACATTTAAAGAAGCAGAAGGACCTGTCAGTAATTTGAAACCTCAGCCTGCATACTAGGAATATACCAGTGCTAAATTTGCCCAGTACTATGGATACTAGACATGGACTGTATTGAACCATTAAAGACCTCCATGGGATTTTGATACACTTAGCACCAGGGTGTTCAAATCTCAGCAGTACCTACAGACATCCTAAAGTCTGCATGCTTGTATTTCAGTCTTTCATCATTCCAACAGCAGAGCAAAAACTGAATTTTAAGTGGGTTCTTTGTCCTAAAATTTTTTTTGTATATTTAGGAACTTTGCAACTGATGTTGGCTCAGTCCTTGGTTCTAGTTTATCATTAATTAAGGCAAGGTCATCTGCTACATTGTCTGCTGAAATAGCATTTATCCACACTGTTCTTGCAATGTATTTGATTCCTCAGCCGTGCTGTCCATATATTTTTTCATCTAGATTTGTGTCATGCAATATGTTGCTCCAGAGTTCTGTGATGACCAGGACAGAGCCCTTACAGTGAGAAACAGCTTTTAAAAATGTGCTTTTTGTTTTCCTTGAACTAGGCAAGAGGCGAGAGGATAAGATCCTAGTTATTTATAAAAGTACCATGATTCTTATGTGAATACACATATGAGAGTCTGGGTGCTGAGCAAAGTGACTGGAAAGTTGCCCATCAGAAAACCACATGTAACATGAGGCAGCAATGTGCCTGGGAGGCCAAGAAGGACAATGCCATCCTGGCCTGTATCAGCAATAGTGTGGCCAGCAGGATCGGGCAGTCATTGTCCCTCTGTACTTGGCACTGATGAGGCCACACCTTGAGTGCTGTGTCCAGTTTTGGGCCCCTCTCTATGAGGAAGGCATTGAGGTGCTGTAGAGTGCCATGAGAAGGACAATGGAGGTGGTGAAGGGTCTGGAGCACAAGTCCTATGAGGAAGTGCCCAGAGAGCTGGGATTGTTTAGCCTGGAGAATAGGAGGCTCAAGGAAGACCTTATCACTCTCTACAGCTATCTGAAAGGTGTTGTAGCCAGGTGAGGGTCAGTCTCTTCTCCCAGGTAGAAAACAATAAGACAAGAAAAAGAGTCTCAAATTGTCCCAAGGGAGGTTTAGATTGGATAACAGGAAAAGATTTTTCGCTCAAAGGGTTTTCAAGCATTGATACAGGCTGTCCAGGGAGGTTGAGTCACTCACTATCCCTGGAGCGATCTAAAAGACCTAGAAGCCTTGCAGATGTGGCACTTGGTGACATGGCTTGTTGGTGGACTTGGCAGTGTTAGGTTTGCAGTTGGACTTAATAATTTTAAAGGATTTTTCCCAGCTGAAACATTCTACAGTTCTATGATTCCATCACTATTGATCTACACAGCCACAATCAAATAGTATTAGACCAGTGCCTTAAGAGATGATGAAAGGAGATGCATGACATGATGAACTGAGAAAAAAATATGAGGAAAAATGGAATTGCCATAAATGTAAAGCCTGACAAAAGCTGATTTGCTGTGAGTCTTGGCTCATCATCTGAAGGCGAAGGGAAGGACTTGTCAGGGTAATGTACTATTCCCATCGAGGTTCTTGGCCTCCAGGAGCTTGAGAGTGCTGAGCCAGTTGTAATCAGAAACCGGAGCAGATGGGGGAGGTGGCATCTGAAACCTTGAAGCAGGTAGACAGGCTACCACTTCTCTTTTTCCACAGCCTTCTGTTTTCTAAACAGAATTGCTCCAGATAAAATTTTCTGTGCAAGAGATAACACCAGGATCAGAGTTCCTAGGAAGTGGCAGTGAAATAAATTCAGTTTTTTCTTCATCTATTCTTTAGGCAAAATATGTATTAATTTTGGATGTTTATATTGTCCCATGCTTTGGAAGAAGAGTTTGAAACATGATAAAATTTTTTGCCTTAGTGTTGATTTTTGGCTTCCTCAGAAAATCCTCCCACAGTGATGCCAACTTTCAAACGTTTGACTCACTTCACTTTGCACATGCTCAGCTGTGAACTCCTGAATTTTCCCTGTTGCATTTCCAGAATATTCCAGTTGCTCTGTGCATGCTCCATGACTCTGCAATTGCAGCTGTGGGTTCCTGTCTAAGGATACAGTTTCATGATCAGCATAATTTGATCTAACTATGGGCTGCTACCCAAAAAGAATGGCCCCATTTTCTCTGGTATCCCCAAATGCATTTTCAAAAATTTCTCTTTGCATCTGATCTAGCAAGTGCACAATTATGGAACATTTTCTGGGAGTGAGAAAGAAAAAAATCTTCCTATTTTTTTTCCTTTCCTCTGTTTTCCAAGGTCAGTGCCAGTTCCAAGTATATGGGCCATGGGCAATATGCCTGACCCTTGCTCCCTCTCACTGACCACACTGCTTGGGTATGCTCTGCATGGGAGGAAAGAGCAGCTTGCCAGGATGTGGCAATGACACGGGCCAGAGCCATGCAGTGGGCAGTTGTATTTTATGCATTTATGAAATAACACATGAAAAAACTTGGGCCAAGTAAATGACAGTAAAAAACAATGCCCAGGGTATTGGCTCTGCAGATACTTATTTAGTATATAAGCCATCAGGTACACAATATCACACCTGACTGTATAGAAGCATCCTGTTGCCAGCAATAAAGAGAAGGAAATCAAAGTTGCTACTATTGATTCACCAGCATGTACTGAAAGAACAGCAGATACTTAACAGATATCTGAGAAAAACAAGCATTCCATGATGAGCTTGCTTATTCTTTGTAAGAAGTATGGGCAACAAATCTGCTGTGCCATTCCTGTTAAGAGGAACATTGCTCACGGTGCTGAAGGACACAATCTTGCCCTGGGGTGGTGTTCTTCGTGTTAGTTGGGATTTTACCTTCAATACTCATCATCCTAGGCAAGACAAATAGAGTCAGATACCTTTCTCTGAAGCTGAAGCAAGTTGTTATCAGTAGTCTGTGCATTTAGAGATGTGTCACGTGTCCTGTGCTGCCCCCTCCTCAGCAGCTCAGAGCAGCATGAGGGCTGGTGGCTGTCTGTGTGTGCTCTCCAGTGGGAAAGAAGAGTTACCACAAAGCTTTGATTTAACACAGAGACATGCTCTGCCTGCTGACTGCTTACTTAGTGCTCTCTGTTGCATCAAAATAAAATGCATATCTCTCCTATAATACACCTAGTATTTTTGCACCTAAATTTGTCTATTCATCACAAGCTTTTATAGTAAATGACTCTCAGGGGATGACCTTGCTTTCTAGCAAAGTGACTGGGAGAAGCATAGTTTAATTGTCTTCTGAATATACAAAACACATTCACAGAGAAATGATGCACACACACACACACACACGCAAAACCCAAAGGTACTTCAAGAAATACAGCTTTCAATATATTACCTAATCCAATTCAGCAGAACTCTCTGAGTATGAAAGCTGGCCTGGTGTGATATGATTCAAACATATGGATATAAAAAAATGCTAAAACAAATGGAATTAAGTAGCTTATTTATGTTCTCCTCTACCCAGTGCACAGCATCATTATCATTTTATCAGGATCCCCTGGCACTCCTGATGAAGTGTGAGCAGATTGACTCACCAAAGCCACAGCTCAAATGAGCCTTTACTCTCTGATGTCCATGGACAGCTTGTGAAACTTTCCAGTTGATGCTGAGATGTCCTCTGGGAATACCAGGAGAAGTTCAGGAAACTTTTTTTCTTTCTTTCTTTTCCTCTTTCTTTACCATGGTATTTTATTTTATAGCGGAAGGAATAAATGTCACCGTGGGAAATATAAACTTGTGGTAAATGCAAAGGCTAAAAACAAAAAAAAACTTTCAGAATTTTTCCAAACCTAGCTTGTCATTAATAGCAGTGAATGTGTGTTCATTTAAATTTCATGCTCATTTTTGGGAAGGTGGAGAGACACTTCAAAGGGTTAAATCCTTTGTTACAACAGAGTTTTCCCCTGATCCACACTTCTGCTAGAAACGACCCGCTTCAGTGCTATTTGATGGCTCAACTGCACACTTGCCAGCCATGCCAGAGGATTGCACCCTTTGTAACAGTTCTTAATATCTGCTAATGAAAAGTCATTTATTGAATTTCAGCAGTAGGGAGGAAAAGAAAAAGATGTGTAGGTATGGTATTAGTTTACCTTCAAGTGAATTCTGTGTCTCACTATTGCTCCTTTGTGGTCCTTCAAAAAGTACCTCCTACTGAAACCAACTGCAAATATATACCATCAGCACCAAAAATTGTCATATATTTGAATAGATATGATATAGATGTATATGTATTTGACACAAGCTCTAGGCTTGTGTTACCAAAAGTTTGCATTGCATCTAGCACATGAATTGAACCTGTTTGGTCAACATACCATGCCCACATATGTTAATGCAGCTGCTCTTACCATGGTGTGAATAAAGCATAAATTCAGTATTTTACTGTAGCAAAAGACCTTCAATTATAGCCTCAAAGCTACAATCAGGTTAGCTCTAGTCCACACTATGGTACAAAGCCACGTTTAAACAGTTAAAAAAAAGGTTATAACCAGATCACTCAATATTTTTGGCTTTTCTTAAATTTTTTTTCAGTGCAGATGAGTCATAAAGGTGATGAAGTTAATGCAGGTGATGAAGACTGAACCAAGGTTGGTATACAACAGTAGAGAGAAGTCACACCCTTTCTAAAGACGTGTAAGCAGATCTTAAACTTGTAGTTGAAGGCATTTTTTTTACTCCTAAAGGCCGGGGTGACTTAATTTGTCAGCCACTCATTTTCATCAGTAATTCATGAGCAAAAACAAAGAAAACACTCCTCAGGAGTGCTTTTCTGCCCAAATAATGAGCCATTATTTTAACTCAGAATGCTCTCAGGAAGGACAGGGGAAAATAAGACCCTACATCTGTAAAATGCTGCAAAACATTTAAATAACGAATGTTGCTTCTCACATCCAAGATGTGCTAGTGATGAACGATTTTTGTGTGTGTGTGCATTATTTCCCTATGATTGCAACCACAAGAATGGGTTTTAGTCTGCTGAGAATCAAACTCATATTGCTAGATTTCTTCTGTAATTATGGATATTAGTCCTAGCTGGGAAATGTAGACAGTTTTCCTTCCTTTCCTGCTTCTGGTGCAAGTGATTTTTAAAGAAAAACTCACCTAATGAATTCCAGTAGCTTCCCCTCTTTACAAAAAAATTTCCTTGGTTTTAGGTCTTTGTCAAAAAAGCAAGTGACAAAATAGTTGTCAACAATTTGTACATTTTTTTTAAAGTCACAACTCCAGCAACTAGCAGAAACTGAGGAACAGATAAACCATTTATTAAATCAGATATTGAGGAGGGCTACAGTCTGTCCTTACCCAGCCTTGACCCCTTTATTTCAGCCTCTTAAACAGCTGAACTGCGTAGCATTTCCTTGTACCACTACCTAAGCCTGCTCTCCACAGTCTGATTTAGCTCCCTTAGCTCTCAGAGATCAGAGCAATTTCAGCCTCCCTCTGGGATGAAGGTTGGGAACTGGTGGGGAGCAGAGGAGTAATGGTCCTGCAGGCTGGGGCTGCCTCCTTGCCACCCACCTCAGACCAGTGTTGTGACTCCCATAGACCTGGAAAACCTCAGCAGCTCCTGTGCTTTCCCCGTGAGAGACACAATTTGAGCTGGAGCTATTCCTCCACAGCTATTTGAATCAGTCAGGTCACTGCAGAATTTGGGGCACATAAACGACTCCAGAGGTGTAATGGATTTCCAGTCCCAGCTGTAGCATTTTGCCTGGCAATTCAGGGTGGTTCTCAGCCCAGAGGACACTGGAGCTCATGTGTCAGGAGCTCATGCTTTTCATGTTCCTGGTCCCATGGTGACAGCAAATCAGAGCATTCAGTCGTTCCTTCTGCAGAAGAGGAGGTCCCTGCTGCTCATTCACAAGAATGCCACGAGTCCTGTGAGTGTGAGCAAAGCCACCTTCCTCTGTCATCTGGCAGCCTGGACTGGCAGAGGGTTGATCTCATGCTCGCAAGGAAGGCTGTAAGAGAAGTTCATCTGCTGCACCTGTCAGAGAAAGGTCCTGAAGACAAGCAAAGACATTGGAATGATCCCTCATGTCACAGGCAGTGGCACTTCAGGAATGATTTTGTATGCCAGCCAGACTCCAGCTTCCCTGATTCCTCAGAGTCTTGTCATGGCTTACATACACCATGTGGCACCAAACATGAAAAACTGGAGATCACTGATCAACCTGCTCAAGACAGCAGATTTAAGGCATTGCACATTAATTTGTTTTTACTTTGGTAGTCTTATTGGCTTGCTTATTTGTTTGTTTATTTAGAGCGTGTCCAAGTTATTCCCACATCCTTCTCTGCCGTTCACTATATTTACAGGAAACTTGATGGAGTCTGGGACATACAGAAAACACTAATTAATTTGTGGTTGAAACTGCAGCCTTGATTTAGGTGCCCTGTGAAGGCAAGGGAACTCTGGGGACACTTATTCATCCTCAGCATTGTGAATACATTGTGCTTTCCACAATTCTTCCACAGTTTTTCACTGTTTTTCATAAAGAACTGGCCTTCAATCTAGCCTACATGCATATATTTTGTGACAGTGGAATTCAGCTCTTCCTCTCTCTAACACCTTTTCATGAACTGTGCTGGAGTTACAGCTTTAACTTATGTGTATTGGCATCGAGGACATAATTCCATCTTGGGGTAAATCCCTCTGTCCATATCCGTTTCTCAGAGTGATTGCCATGCCCTGCACAGATCCTCATGGCTCACTTTCAGGGGGAAGGGCTGTACATTTATAACCACTTACCACTTCAGTGGCTGGAAGTTAAACTATCTGTAAAACAAGCAACTGAGACTCGGAGTAAGGAAACCAAAGGCTTCTCATAATGGGTTATGCTACATTACTGACTGCTTAAAAAGTCATCAGAAAGGGCAGTTTCATAGAATCACGGAATATCCCGAGCAGGAAGGGACCCACAAGGATTATCCAAGTCCAATTCTGCTTTGATCACAAGCTAGCTTCCCCTGTTTCCCCATGGAAAATCAGGGAAAAGCCAGTTTTCACCCCCAGAGACTAATAGGATGCTTCTCTAATTCTGTCTTCAGTTTTGGGCCCCTCACTACATGCAAGACATTGAGGCATTAGAGAAGGGCAATGGAGCTGGTGAAGGGTCTGGAGCACAAGACTTTTGAGGAGCAGCTGAGGGAGCTGTGGGTATTTAACCAGGAGCAAAGGAGGCTTGAGGGGCCGTTATTGCTCTCTACAACTCCCTGGAAAGGAGGTTGTATCCAGGTGGGGCACAGCCTCTCCCAAGTAATGAGTGATATGACAAGAAGAAACAGTCTCAAATTGCACCAGGGTAAGTTTAGATTGGATATCAGAAAAAAATTTCTTCACTTAAATGGTGATTAAGCATTGGAACAGGCTGTCCAGGGAAGTGGTGGAATCATTATCCCTGGGAGTGTTCCAGCGATGTGTGGATCTGGAATTTAGGGACATGGTTTGGTGTCGAATACAGTAGTGTTAAGTTAATGGTTGAACTTGATGATCTTGAAGGACCATGAGCTACCAGAAGGAAGAGTCTGAAAGGAGTAGGAGGAAGTCAGTCTGAACACACATCACCAAAATGCCAGCAGCACGCACACCGTATCTTCATCAATAATTCTCCTAGTAAGAAGAGAGTTGCTTTTACATATTAGGAGCTTTCTTGTTTTGTTATCCAGAATTTAGTTATTGAAGTGGGATTATAAAATGTATATACATAGCTTCCTTAACAAACCTTTGTTATTTGACTGGCTACATGTGTGTAATGTGTCACCACAATTTACCAATTCATAAGTAGAGCATATCCCTTCCAGGCATCATTTGTGTCATCCACTCACATGACAGCTGCAAAGGAAGGAAGGACATGCAGAAGAGTTTGATACAACTACTCTGATTTCTAAGCATGTTGGCTCCTGTTGATTTGTGAGTAATGCAAATGTTTTGCTGAAGTGGCCTGAGCTCAACAAGAAAATAACTGGGTTTCCTAGTGGACATGGAATATTTTGGCTTTGAATTCTGATGCTGCATCTCTTCTGTAGCACAGAATTTTGTAGTTTAGACAGGAGCATTTCTGGGTCAGAAAGAAAGGAAACTTTATGTGTTTGTAATAGAAACATGCACCCATCTACTGGGCAGAAAGAAGCCATTGTAAACTTGTGATATCCAGTTCTGCTTGTCAAACCAGCTTCTTCCTTGAGTTACCCCTTTATCAATGGCAGGTGACATACTCAACAAGTCTTCCTGAAGGAGAAGGTGGTGAGTGGTTCTGTATATTTTCCCTGTCCCATGGAAGCATGAAGAGATACTAAAACAATTTTGGACAGGAACAGTTTAAAACCCCATCCCAAACAACTACCATTCTTTCCTAGTACTTACCTGTGAGGGTGGACTACAACCTGATGCTCTAGAAATGCTAATGGCCTGGAGTTAACTAAGTTTTGCCTTCTGGATCTGATGATCAAGAACATTGCTACTTTAGCTACTTGTGTGCCGCAGGTGCTGCAGTGTAGTTCAGGCTTCATTATTTAGACTAACTCAGCAATGCAGAGCTTACCTCCTGTTTCCTCATCACTGCTGTCCTTGGAACATGTCCCATGGGCATGGACAAACAGGCTCTGCAGAGCCTCCACAGGATTTAGGAGTGTGGACAATTGAAAATTCCTCCCTGAAATCACTCAGTACAGACCCTCTGGTTTCCTGAGGGAATGAATTCCCTGTGGGCTTCTGTCCACTTTTAAAAGGACACAGAAACATGCAAATGTCCACTTTGACAAAGTAACCATAACAAACTGGGGCTGGGAGATGAGGACTGGGTACAGGAATAGAGGACTGAGTGAGAGAATTGAGAACTGAGGCTGAGGTCTCTAACACAGAAATCCATGTTACTTTTGACTCATTTTCCCCTGTGCTATGCCTCTCTTTCTCACAGTTTTGAAGGATGATGCCAATGATTGTAGAGTACTCTACAGGATACTTTAAATGCTAATCATTAAGGATAACTTAGCAGTCTGAGTGGGGCTAATCACAGTGGGTGCTCCATTCAACAGGTAGTAATTTTGTTGTTTTTAGAGACATTCCTAAAATGACACTATAAATTGTGTAGCTACCAACATGGTCATCAACACTGGTTAAAAATTAATTTCCTGTCATCTTCCAGACTGAGAAAATTAACTGTTTCATGAACAAAGTACTAATGGCATGGATGGATACTGGGTGGGTTTTAATCTCCTTAGAGTCACATCCTAGGAGAACCTTGTTTATTTCTGTTGGAGGCAAAAGAAGACAACAGTGATTTTACTCCTTCTCAGTCTTTTAACCTGAAATTCACTCAAAATTTCTCCTTCACATTTTTCATTCTGTTTTGGAGTAGGCTTGAATGGGCCTCAGAATTGTGCTGTGTGAAAAAAAGCAGAATTCCCTGAGGTGGTGGCATGAGAGGTGTGGAGGACAAGGAGGTATCTGAAGCAAGCCTTCCTCCATTGTTCTGTTCCTCCTCACAGGCTTTCTTGAGAGGTGTCTTTTAATGTCCTGCCCCCAGGTAGCTTTTCAGCACATCAGCTCTTCTGTGCTGGGAGTGCTTCCTAACATCTGTTTCAGATTTGTTGCTCCTTTGTTTCCATTTATGTCCCTTTGCAACCATTATTATTTTTAGACTGAAAATATTAAATTGTATAGAAAATATCCGAATAGGCTATGACCAGAGTATGTGTGAGGTAAATTTTATTTTAATTGTTGTTTTCTGTCATATTAAGTGCAGGAGGTTCAGCTGCTTTGTGGAAAGGAGAGAAAAAAGTTTTGTCTGTCTTCATTTAGCAAAACAAAGTCTACAGAGAGTATTTGTCTTTTTACAGACCAGCTGTTGCAGTCAGAAAAACACCATGAGGTTTTGAGCTCAGAGTCCTCATCACATCGCATTTTTACCATCAAATCAGCACTCCTACAAGAAAATTAACTGATCTAGGAATGTAGCAATTTCTTGTTCTAATGATTCTCTTAATTTTTGCAACCCTCACAGAATGAGAGTACCATGAGAACTGCACCTGAAGGAGTTCCTAGCATGCCTCTTGGGGTTTTTAGATTATTGGGGCTCCCATTATTGCTGGGGTGATCAATGGGTACCTGTATGCTGAATAAAAAACTGGAATTTTTTGCATATCCTCATGAATACCAGACAATAGAACTGTTCTGCATGATGCTAAAAACTAAGATGGGAATACTACTGTTTATTTGTTAAAGTTTATGGCAGTAATCCAGTCAGTGCAAAGTAAGAGCTTAATCTTGAGCAAGTATGACAAACAATTAAAAAGTAAAGATTTGCATTCTGAATATAACAGCATAAATGTTGTACTAAATAGCCAGTATAATGCACAGCAGGACAACAAAATAAAGGCATGTGTACAACCAAGAGACCTCTTCAATTTCTGTTCACGTTCACACTTTATTGTTGATGACAATTTCTCTTTTTCTTTTCTCATTCTCTAACCTTCATGCATGTATTTCCAGCTCAGTCACCTATACCTGCCAAGATGAGAGGGACACAGCAGAAGTTAGAAGTGGACTGGCTCTCTTGACATTTCCCAGTCTAAAAAAATTTAATATACCCTAAGATGGTGCATGAAAGTTAAGAATGTGGCTTATGCTTTGGGGAGCAGAGGTCATCTGGCAACCCAGAGGAGTAAGCACCTCACTGTTTGCAAGATTGTTCTGTCTTTTTCCAGTGTAGCATGTCTAGTATTTAAGCTTTGCTCTGATTCCATACATGGGTCCAAGCCACATCCTGTTCAATGGAGTTAGCAGAACCTCTGCATAACTCCTCTGTGGGGCCATTTTTAAGTTCCACACTGGTAGGACATCAATAGCTCTGTACCACAAACATGGTTTTGGCTGGGCTGTGAAGGTAGCCTCCAGAGCAACTTGTGGAATTCTTTGGCAGTCAAACTACAGAAGCATATGGCACTGAGTTACTTACTGGATAATATTAAAAATAGTATAAGGCTCTGCATTTTAGCCGAGGAACTATATTGCTGCTCATTAAACACTTCAGAAATGTCCATCTTCATAAATATAAAATATAGAATTACATATGCCAAAGAAAGGCATTATTACACTTCCTTAAAATGAAATCTTCCAGGTTTTAAAATGCTTAGTAATACTGGCTCACTGACATCCTTCTTGTGACCTTAAAACAATTTTTTGTTGTTTCCTTTAAATAATTTAGTGAGTGATTGCTCAGTGATGATGTTTAAATAAAAACACAATGTGATAGTTAATCTGCGAGACAGATGCTATTAATATTGGATGGATGTAGTTTCAGAAGTATTCTGCCTGAATTCGAAGTACTAAGCTGGATATAAATAGTGGTGGATTTCCCTTATGTGGAAAATGTAATAGCCCCATTAAGCATGTCTTCGCTGCAGAGTCAGGCCATATATTGACCCCCAGCTTTGAGTCCCAGCTTTTACTGAGATGAGGTGCAGGGAGCCAGACTGCCAAGCTATTTTGGGCTAATGAATCCTTATTAGCTTGGTGCTCCCTTGGGTATTTCATCCTTCACAGAGCATCTCACCTAGTCCTTTATCTCTGCAGTACGTGGAATTGTCCCAAGTCCAAGTCATTTGGTCTCAGATCTTGAGCACTTTTGAATGGCTGAATTACATAGCCTAAGCATAATAATTTCAATGAAATTATCAGTTAAATAATACTGAAATAATCAATGACATTATCTGGATCTGTAGCAACAAAGAGTGGGTAGTAATGACCATGGCATGGCCTTGGAGAGGGCTCCTCTAGCTTAAGGTCACTTGCCAGCAACCAAGGAACAAATGTGATGCCTTTACAAGGTCTAGCT
>NW_005054392.1:2306964-2407431 GCF_000277835.1 Geospiza fortis | reverse complement strand
ACACACTGAATGAAGGTGAAAAGCTGTCTCTAACTTCTCTTTCCAACTTCATCATCCTTCAGAGACTGACAGCATCAGGGCCTGTGTGTGGGCATGACGAATGGAGTAAAATGCAGAGCTGAAATAAGAGTCAAAAAATAACTCCACTCTGAAGACATGCTGTTGCAGGGGACTGCTTTATGGCCAAGTCACTCTTCCCAAATGCCCACAGTTTCAGGATAAGATGGAAAAGATGTTTCTGTATATGTATGTGCCAACAAAATGCTGGCAGGTATATACTGCCTTCATTCCAGCCCACCCTTCTCTTTTCCCTGGAGAGAAGAAATATTATACCTGCTGCTACTTTACATTGTCGGCTATACTCACAGCTACACATTCAATTATTTTTAAACTGTTCCAGTGACAATTCCTGTAATGGGGTCTAGTTTCCCCTTTGTCCTTTGGGTGTTTTTTTAATTTTATTTTATTTTTTCAAACAAAATAAAAGATGGATCAGCTAAAGATCTTTGTTTAAGTATTATTGGCATAGAGTAAATTCAGTAATATGAGAGTTAGTCCTGGAAGGACGTTAATAAGATTACTCATATTACCTATGTGCTTAATAAATTTTTGCTGGCTACTGCTGTATGTTTTGTAGCTTTAGAAACTTATATTTTAAGTTAGGGTAAATCTCAGCTCAGCGCTGAAGGGAAGGCTAATGCAGCCATTACTTACTGCCTGAAGTTTGGGACCTGCAGCTTCCTTGCTTTACCCGAGTCATCTTTGCACAAATCACATTGGAGTCTCACACAGGATTTAGCACAGGATTTTCTGTGCTGAGATCCAGAGCTGCCACCAAAAGCAGCAATTCAGTCAGCAGAGGCACTACACCAGGACACAAGGCAGGGCATGCAAGTGCTAGGTCTGTTTCAGCTGTCTTCCCCTCCACAAAAGAAGAATATATTTCATTTTTAACACAGGAACATCTCCATTTTGGGATTTGATTAATGGTGGCATGAAATGCCTCCACTGGAACACAGAGAAGGATAATGATGGTGTGGGATGAGAGGAAGGAAGGACTGGTGCTTTTCCATCACTGGGAGATTTTGTGAACCAGGAGCCACTGTGTCTCTGCCCCACCATCCCTTCTGTAAAAAGCAGCACTAATACTCCTCTTCCCCACAGGTACTTTGAAGATCAACACGTTCCTGCTGCTGAGGCACTCAGGTGCAAGAGATACACACACAGACGCTAGATCAGGCCTCCACTGGGAGCCTGGGGACTGTATCTCAGCCGTGTGCCTCACATTACTTAGATAAGAAACCTTAAAAGTTTTCTTCAGTACACCTCTGTATCACTTCCAGGATAATGCAATCTTTTCTTTCTTCTTCCTTGATGGTTGTTTTAAATATCGGAGGAATTCAGAAAATAAAAATCTTGTGCAAAAGACTTTTCATTTCTTGAACACGCTGTATTTCTCACAATTTTTTGGCCAAAAACAGTCTCATAATTGGACACTAAATTTCTCACTGTACAACAAAACCTCATGTATTTCACTGAATTTACTGTCTGCTGAAAAATATTGCCAGAGACATGCAATTTGGAGGCCAGTCGGAAACATGTCTATTTAAAGACTTCAATCTTTTCTCATTATGAATAGTGATGGTGGTATTTATAATAGGTATTTGCACCACTGAAATACTGAAATATTTACCATGGATAGTTACACATCAGAAAGCTGTGACGTGGCAAGAGGATTTGGAAGCCAAACCCAGAGTTAAGGCCTGAAGTTTGTTTCTTGGTGAAAGAAGCTGGGTACAGTATTCGTACAGCAAGAAACTTTGGACATTCCTAAAATGCTACCAGTGCTCTACATCTAGGTTATGGTCAATGAGGGGAGACAATAATACATCACAAATGCTGAAAAAGCGATAGTAAAGAAAGTGGAGATACTGTGATAATGGAAAAGAGAACAAAGAGAAAGAATAATACAAGACTAAGAGGAGCATAATCCAGTTTATCAGGAAAGTATGTTTGAAAGTACTTGGAAAAAAATTTCTACTGTTCTGTGGTGAAACTATCTTGAATTTCTCAAATCAATCTTTATGTTTATCTTTTTCATGATAAACAGCGCTATGATCTGGATATGTTTTCTATATTATTCATACAGTAATAGCAACCTGATTTCTGATATTTGGGTCTTTATTCAAAATCTTCAAATACAGTATTTCTGCGCAGTAAAATTAGTTCATCTGCCATTACATTTACTTTTCATAGGTAATTTTTACAGTCTCACAAATCCTGGTCTGAATATCATTGCTGTTGGGAAACAGGCTAAAATAATCCAAATGTTTCTCTCAAAGAGCAGCAGGTTAAAATGAATGAATCACATTTAGTACTTTGACAAAGAAAAATGAATGACAAATATGTTATATAACTTCATTTTTCCCCAGAGTACACCTCATTTTTATATGTACATATTAGTGATATATACTAATATTGAATATGCACAGGGTACAGCTGGTTGAGTGGTCCTTTGAAAAGAACGCCTACAAATGTAGCTTTTCTTTCCAACAGTAAGTCAGTCTAATTTCTGCAAATACATTTCTTGTCTATAGCATTTACCAAAGAGTTTCCAGCAATTGATTCTACATGGTATTTACAAGGTAGCTGGTATGACTCATTATGTTTTATTATCATTCATTCATTGCTGCTCAAATGGAGGACCTGAAATTTCTAACATGTTGATGTTGGTAAAGTACTTGGTATTTTCCTTCCTGTTGCTGTTTCTGTAGCAAAAGATCATTAATGGGCAACAATGTTCATTTATCAATTTATGCAGTTTCTAAACTGAATACTCTGATAAAGACACACATTTTTTGTATTAAAAATGTAGTTCATCATACTCACCTCTACCTACACACAGTTTTCTATCTCCATTCTGTAGCAGAAGTATTTTTTTCAAAAATTATATGCTTCTTGTAGAGGTTTGTACTTTGTCATTCACACATTAAAATTCAAAGATTCATGGTCAGTTTTTTTTTTTCATAATTTGTTTGCCTAAAATACCAGACTAACATAAGGAACAAGCCAGTCTCTTGAAATATTTTTGGATTTTTTGCACTCTTATGATACATTTCAAAGTCATTAGAAGCTTATCCGACAACATTTTTATGTGACATGGTTGTCAGTAGGGAAAAAAAGAAAGGCATGGGAAAGCAGTTGGAAGAACCTGAAAATAAGAGATTTCAATAGAGTTGGAAACAGCTGCTAGTGAGATATATGTGTGTGTACAGAAAATGCACTGTCCTAAGGATCAGGATTTTAATAGAGGTTGCATAACACTTCAAGGTATGCTGTTCAGTGTCTTTACTGTTGCTGTATTTGCAAGTAGAGTGTCAGAAAACAACAGCTTGGTGAGGCAGATTGCAAATTAGGAAATTCAAACCCCATTTGAAATGGGTGATTTAGGGCATAAGTAACACCACCCATTCTGAAACAATGGTTAATGTGCAGCAAAAATCAAATTCCAAAGACTTACTCAGAACTCTGAAAAGTCATCTTGAAGTTCCAGCACCCACTTGGAGCACTTCCCTCCATGAAGATGAATGGCTGACATTTTATGATTTGCCAGTGACAAGACCCTAAAAGCCTTTCTTGTTCTGGGCTAATTAATGCATCTACTATCCATTTTCACACCTAATTTTTGCTGAACTCTTCACTTTGCTATAATTATTATGGTTATTACTACACTGAACTGTTAAGCATGAAGGAGGGATTTTCTTAATTTAATTACATGGGGTTTGCATGATTGATAAAAATAGTTTACAAATGCATCACAAATTGTCACACACTTTGGGTAAACTAGCAGTGAGATGTTGGCTGTGTGTGTTACAGTATTAGAGTGGCAGAGGTACTACAGACTTCTGAATCATTTAGAGACAGTTCTTGGTGTGACCTGAAAAGCACCAAGAATTTGTGTACCAGGGCTAAGTTACTCACCAAACTGAAGGTGTCAGAAGCTTCCTACAAAAGTTGACATTTTTGAATGAAATGGCTAAATTAAGAAGGTTGTGTGTCTTGCTGCTACAAGGTATGTTTTCAAAAGCCACTGATGGAATTTAGTTGCTTCGCTCTCCGACATCGATGACAGCACACACCTCCGTGAAAAATCACTCCCTGTGCTTTGCCTATGTTGGGGTTTTCCAGCTCCATAATCTCCCAGAGTGTACTGTTATTGCATTTTTGACAGCTGGTTCACATACCAAAATCGATGTAACCCAGCTGACCCTATATCATTTGCAGGTCATGCATGATTCTAGTATTCACAGTTTAATAAAGCTAGGAAAAAACACTTGCAGAGAAATACATCCTTCCCTGGGCAAAGGGGGTTGCAGCAGCTCTAAATTGATTTAATGATATAATGGAAACAGCAAAGTATCTGTCTGTGTCAATTTTTTTTTTTTTTTTGCTATGTGGATTTTGTTTCGCTCTCAGAAGAGAATATCTAGGAAGTCAAAATGAAGATGGCAGGTACAAAATGAGTCTTTCTCATTTCAAGACTTGCTCACTTATTTTAACATGATTTTAAGCACAGGATTTTGTCATTTCCTTTGCTTCCCATCTCCCAAAGCACAGTAACATTCCAAGTCTAAAAATTACCAAGCAGAATTGGTTTTGCTGCTGTAAAATGACTCCAGAGTGACCAAAAATTCCTTTAGTTAAGATTCCTCCTATTTTTTAAAAAAATCTTGGTGCTTATTTTCTGTTTTCCTGTTAATTTTAATTAGCTCCTTAGAGATCTCTAACAGAGGACTAGGTAAAGTTGTGTGCAAATGCGCTGCTTTTCTTTGCTCCAAATTAAAAAAAAAAAAATTAAGATTGTGTTGGTAGTGATAGTTTCATCTGTGCCTTTGTGCATTACAAAACATCATAGGAGGCTATGCCTGGTCTAGACCAGGTCTTGACCAAATGAGAATCATGGACAATGTGCAAGTCCTTTGTCCCTGTCATATACAAACCTTCCAAGAGGTTTTCCCTTTCTTCTCTCTGTTGTGTTATCATATTTTTATTCATCCAGTTCCATGTCTGTGATGATAAACCTCTCAGTAGCACAGCTGGATTCTCTGAAGCAGCCTTTACCTTGAGCTGCCCCGACCATCAGAGTGGAAAGGAAACTGGAAGGCAAAAGAAGCAGTGACAAAGGAAAACAGAGAGGAGCAAGAGACACCAGACAGCGTTTTGACAGCTTGGTGCATTGCACTGACACAAGGCTGACGACTTCATTACTAACTTTATCCTGAGTGCAATTGATATGCCTGCACTCTCAGTGCAGGAAAGTAGTTTAAATGCCAAAATAATTCAGCAGGCATTGCCTGCTTCGGTTTTCCTTAGCTATCTAGTTGTGAAGGTGCAAACATTGTAACCCCAGCAGATTTTAGGGATCATTAGTGGTGTAAAAGTCTGAAGATGTGAGTGACACTTGGCCTAAAGCCTGTGACTGATTGGTAGGCACAAATGTGGTTTTCAGCTACAGAAAGGAGTGAGGTCATCACCATTAGAAAGATGGAAACAAGATGTCCTTTTTCAGACTGAACTCAAAGTTTTGTACCAGTGCCTTCAGCTTGTTTTGATGAAAAATTTAAATATAAGGTAAAGAAAATCACAATATCTGCAATGAAATATGAATGAAATGAAATGAAAAGAAACCCAAAGACTAGAAAGATTGACAGAACCATGGGTAACACAGTGAAACTTCACTGACTTTCAGTTAATTTGTTCTTATGTTCCTATTAGTGAAGCCAAAAATATGTTATTTCAGCAGTATTAATTTCACTAAACTTATAAAGAAAATATAAATGAGAGCAGGAGAGAGAAATTAACTAGTAGTTGACTTCTAGAAATAATTTCTGGTCACAACACAGTCACTTTATGAACTGTTTCAAAAAATTAACCTCCCACCAAAATCACAGGATATAAAATACTGAAAAAATCCTCACTTTACATTTCATTCTGCAGGATAAGCTGTTTAAGTTCAACTGCAACCTTCAGAGCATGACAAACAGCTGTCCTTTAAAAAAGATAATGAAAAGCACTTCAAAGTAGGAACAAGGAAGAAAGAAATGAATTATTTTATTTGATGGAAAAAGAAAAAAAGGTGGAATGGGGGAGAAAATGAAGTTTTTTGAGGTCATGTAAAGGTTTTCTTTATAAGCTTGCTCAATCTACAACTTCATTCATCCTCTTTTCACATATTTTATTGGTGAAACTTTAGAGGAAATACAAAAAAACCCAAATATTTTTTCCTAAAATAGTAAGATGGAGATCCACTACAGACTCTAAAAAAATTAAAAGGATCAGAACAAAGGAGATTAATTTCACAGGTCACTTATCAAGCCCCCCAAAGGCAAGCTGCTGCTGTTTGTCCTGCCCGGCTTAGCTGCTCCAGGTACAGGGAAGGCAGTGGAACCAGCAGTAGATCAGGCAGTGAGGGGATTATTGGGGCACAAGGAGGGGAAAGAATGTTTTCTACACCTAAGACATTAATTTTTTTTAGAGGAAATTATGGAATCTTTTGATGTGCAATTGGAAGCTGGGATAAGGGTCTGTTTGGATGAGAAAGTGGCTTTTACATTTGACTTTTGATATTGTCCAGAACTTCAAAATGAAAGCACAGAATTGTAAACTATTCCAAACCTTACTAATGAAATTCATAACTGCTCTGAATTAGAGAAGGATGTGTCCCCTTTATGTCTTTGTCTTGTAATTTAATTAAATTGGTCTTCTTTGGCAGCACTAATTAGGGCATGACATAAGTAATTTTCTGAGTTCATTCACCATAACACATGAAGACAATAACAGAGCTCCAGAGACACGGGACAATAAAGAAAGTAGTAACACTGGCTGACCTTTTAGATTTCTTTCTTTTCCAGTTTGAATCAATGAACTCATTGAGAATCATAAGCACAAGCCCAAGAGCTTCCTCCTGTTCATCACTACCTGGATGTCGCTGCAGGCTCTCTTGTCTCATTTGCCCTCTGTGTCACACTGGAGTGACACTGGTGACATGACTGATCCCCTGAACTGTACACAGAGTTGTGTCACTTGCAAGAATTCAGAACAATTTAAAAAACCTCTAGTACAGATTAGATTGAAGCCAATGATAGCTAAATTGCTTAATCTTTCTAACTGATGTGTTTTGTGGTTTGTCTGCAAACTCAACCTATAAAAATGAGACACAAAGAGATGTCCACATAGTTCCCACACCTTAGCACAACCCCCCACCAAATCTTCATGACTCAGGATAGCCAAGGACATTTATCATGGCAAAATGGATTGTCAGAACAGGCTGAACTTTACTTCTTGTTGAGTGTTTGTGCCCTGCTGAAAGAAAACCTCTTAGGAATCATTTGCATCACTGCCTTGGATGACTGTTGGCACAGGGTTTCCCAAAAGCCATTCTCAAGCCTAACACAGAATATGCCATGGTCAGAGACACCTTCCACTAAATCAGGTTGTTCAAAGCCCCATCCAGCCCCACCTTGGACTCCAGGTGTCATGGTAGTAAAATAGCCGGGCTGCATGCTTCATCATCAGCTAACAACTTCATAACCTCTCTGGCCAGTAATGAAAAAAAGGAGTAAAAGTCCTTGGAAGCTGTGATTTTGTCTGATATAGAAGGAAAGTTAATGACAGGCAAAAGAGCAGGAATCAATAGAGTGAGAGCTAAAGGAAAAGGCTGTATAATAAGGGGAAGGCCAAACTGAGACAGCAGAAAGTTACCATTTTTGGGAGCTGTCTCCATCAGAAACCCAAACATACAAATAATAAATGGAGACTGCAGGTGGGAGTGCTGATGCTCTGATATCGTAAAACTTTATCATGTCCAGAGCTGCCATTGTCAGCACATAGAGTGAAGAGATTGATTTACATCCAGTGAATGCACTAGTAACCTAATAACATATGTTTTCCAAATAGGCCACTCTGGAAAACCTGGCTTTATTATAATTATATGTGCCTGTTGGACCTACCAGCATCTTGGATCACAGGCTGTACTCATAAATCATATTATATTGCTGATTTTATATACATATTGTGATTGCAATTTATGTGTCAGTTTATATTTATTCCCCTGCTTGACATTATTCCTCACTATGAGAAAGATTTATATTTTTTTCCAGCATTATTTTGACCTTAATAAAAATTGTCTTACTACAAAGTGAATTATGAGTATATGGACCTCTTGGGCAAGGGTGGTCTTCAGAGAAATCTGACACAAATTTTTTCAGGTGCCCCCATCTTTTGAATTTTTCATTTTCTGAATTCAACACAGAGAGAAAACCACACAGCTCAGACCTCATGACCAAAGCAGTGTCAGAAAAGACAGTTTGGGGAACTTAAGTGTCTGTGGAACTGCAATCCCCAGGGGTTCAGGACACAACCCTTTCTGGATTTGTTCTCTAGACCAAAGCAATGCCCACCCCAGCCTTGCTTCCAGAAACCTGTCTAACTCCCATTTGTTTCTGGTGGTGTTTCCAGCAACAAGGTCTACAGCTCCTTAGAGAAATTCTTCACTCTCTGATATCCTGGGATTTCAGGATTTTTTACTATTACTGGCACTTAAGGGAATTGAGAAACTTGGTCACTGATGGTGATTCTTCTCATTAACTTAATCCATTTAAAATCCTCTCTTTTTATATGAGGGAGTTTGCATCCTGACTGTTGAAGATTACTTAATTCAGGCAACACCCTCAGAGCCTGCATTTTGGAGGTGTTGAGTGCTACAACCTGAAGCCAGTGGAAAATTCCACAAGGTCAATTAACTTAAACATGGTCTAGGAAAATTGACTTTAAGTGTGCCACAACAGGCTGAAACTAAAGGAAAAAACAGATCTGAAAAAAAGGGAAAAGTATATTTTGTAAGGGTACTTTTAAATTTAGTTCTAGCAGGGATATAATATGTAGAGAAATAAATTCCACAGGTCTACTTAGCTACTTAAGTTACAAATCTACTATGTTACTTAAGAATTTCTAATCTCTCTCTTCTCTTAGCAAGCAAATACACATTCAACCATGTACAGTAGGAAAAAAACTGCTGTTGTCCTAAAAGGTTAAATAAAAATGACAAAAATTACTGCTTAAAGTATTTTAGTCTATTTTGTGTTTAAAATGAATTTTTGTGGTTTCATTTCAAGTATGTTTACTACATAACTCATAGTAAATAAATCGGTTTTTATATTTATTTATTTATATATATATATATTTGTGTGTGTGTATTTAAGGAAACCTTAGAAAGGCGGAAAATATCTTAAAGTTTTACAGTAGGCTTTCCAATGACATAACATGGTTTAGCTACATTGTGATCTTTTCAGATCTTCTCTGTGTTAACCCTTTCCCAGCTTTTTCTCAACTTGGTCATTCTTTTCTGGATTATTGTCAGCTGCAAATATTCTGTACCACATCTTGCTGGTTGCCTATTTAATGAGTAAAACAACTTTTTCAATACAGCAAAGAATCTGACAAAATAATTTAAAAATATTATTTACTATTCTCTGTGGATCTTGAAGAACAATATTCTCTGAAAGTTTGGTCATTGGCAATACATTTCTAAATATTATTCTAGAGTCTCTATGTAATATCTGAGTTGGAAGTTTGGACCTATAAGTCTTCTTATGAATTAATCATAAGAGATTGCATATAATATCTCAGACCTTTATTTTATCTTAAAATTGCCTAGATAGATGTTAATTAACATTATTTTTCAGTGGGCCAATTTTTTCCACAGTTGTGCCAATAAAGCAAGTCCATCAATTTCAAAGACTTTAATCCAGATTTATACAATAATTACTGAAATTACTGGAATTTGACCTCATAGGCCTTTGTGTTGAGAGATTTCTGTCCTTACAATGTGAAGGTTTTTTAGCTTTCATTAAGACTCAAGATTTTTCTAAAACTCAAGTTAGTTAACATGGATGCATTTCTTTGTGGAAACACCACACTGCAAATCTTCATTCCATACAGGTTTAATTCCTCATACTATGCATATCCTGTCTCTAATATCTGCTTAGATTTGGGTTTTTTCCTATGACATTCACACCCTTCGATTTGACACAACTGGGTACATGAGATAAAGGCTAAAACCTACTGATCCAGAACAGCAAGCTACCAAATTGTTGAAAGCAGAATATGAGGCTAAGCCTCTTGCAAACAGGAACATAAATTCATGTTGTTCTTGATTTTTGTATTTTTTATATAACACTGGTCTGCAGAGTCATATAGCAGGAGCTTTATGTTGAGGTTCATCTGCACTGCAGAATAGGGTATAAAATACTGTTTCCATTTTGGTAGACTGCAGCTGTAGGCAAGAGAATGGCTGCAGGGTGAGAAATGCAGCACAGATTCACACCAGGAAATATCAACTCCTCAGTACAAGCCTAATGGCTGTTCTGGCTATTTCACATCAGCTTTTTGGTTGTGATCAGACAAGCACAGATTCCCTGTTCAGAGCATTGTCAAGGACGGCTCAGTTTTAGACTGGGATAGTGGCTCTGAATAAATAAACCTAAGTAGTAAATATGAAAGCTTTTCCTGATATAGGGTCTACGCTGTGACCATTTGCATAAATCAACAATATTTACCATATTACGGGTAACTTATTATGCCGATTTTAACTATGTTGATTCATTTATACATTGTGGCATTTGTAACAATCCCAGTACAACTAAAAGGTAAGAGTTTTACTACCTGTAGAAGAAAGTTTTCATAGCTTTCAGAGATAAACACATAAGTTTAAGTATTTCAAAGAGTTAGGCAAATAGCTTCCATGTTTCTGGTCCTAGGTTTTGTATTTGGATCTAGATGTCTGGATGAAGTTGAGGAAAAATATAAGAAAATACATAATTAAAAAGCCTATACTGGAAGTACTTTTGGGAACTGCAATAACTTATTGGAGTAAATTTGGTCTCTAAAGCATCCATACATATTTAGGAAGATGTAGTAATTTCTTTCTGATGGGTATTTCAGGATTATTACTCAATAAGCTTTCTGATGTAAGTACGCTTACAAATGGGAATTAACCAAGTCAGAATTTCCAGACTCTGCAAGTACTAGAAACTGTGTATGAATCTGGAAACTGTTGCATTTTTTATTGGTACATCACCCAGTGAAATCCTTGCCTGTAAACACTAAGTACTTAAGCATTTGGACACTACTGCTAATTAGTGTTAATTGTATAAAATTGAAACAGTATTCTTCAGAAAACTAGCATACTTCTAAGCTAATCTTTTCTCCAGCATCTTTCCTACCTTGTGAGCCTATCTTTCCAACTACCTAGACAGCATCAGGAAAGTAAGATTAAAACATAACAAAACAAGCGGGAAAAAAACCCCAAACATTTTGATACAAAATAAAACTGTTTAATTATCCTCCCTACCCCAAAGAAAGAAAAAGTTGCCTGAACCTAGCTGCCACATGAGTAAGACTCAGCAAGGAAGAGGCATCACAGAAGCATAATCTGGTCACTGTGAGCAGCAGCACTGTTTGCTTATCCGTATCTGTCTCTTTGTGGGATTCAATAGAGGATGACTTAAAAAAAAAACCAACAACAACAAAAAAGCTTTAAAAATCCTTATTCTTATTAAAAACAAAAGTTTCATGAAGGAAAGAGGACAGATGAAATTGCCATAGTTTTGTTGCCTGCCCTGCAGCTCAGGGGTTTCCTGTGTGAAACATTGAATTTGCTGCTCCAAACAGCTGTCCACAAAAGTTAATGGTCAGCTTGATTTTGAACTTTTGGAAACAGCTGTGTGTTGTAGCACTACCTTTTGCCATGTCCTGTGGCAAAATATGTCCAGAGGATAGCCCAAACTTGTTTTACTACTTGGTGTTGTCCAAACCTGTCTGGTTTAGGGCATCCTTCCCTGACCTTTAATGCGAACTCTTCTGGCATGAGCTCACCCAAGTTCTGATGGACTCACATTCACAGACCTGGGCCTTGTATGTGAAATTCAGAGTTGGAGGAGACTGGTCCAAAGGATCACCTCTCTGGATTTCTAAAATTCTGTGGTTTCCATGTGAGATTTTACTGTAGACACTTTATCGGATGACATATGCCTGGAAGTGGCATATTAAATTCTACTTATGGTCCAGCCAACAAAGTGTCTTCAGCTGGAGTTACGTCTTATTTTGCGGTCCATTGTTGGTGCTTATCTTAAAATGTTAGACCTGATAGCCATCTCTTGGCTTACCAAGGCTCTTTCTCTGAGCATGCAACCTAATTTCTGTGGATACCAACAGCACAGCTCAAAGAAGGGAAGGTGACTGCTTTCTTCTTTCATCCAGAGTAGTCTGCAATCTTAGAAAAATGTTGTGGATATACAGCTAAACACATGAGAAGAGGCACGCTCAACCATCGAGGAAGTTAAATAAATAGGCAAAAAACTGGATTCTAAGTTTTTGCAGCTGAAAGATATAGAACAGCTATTAGACAACAAAGTTTGCCTTGGCTATATTGGTTATTATGTGCATTTTTCATTGAGGTTTTGCACTAATAGCTCACTGGTTTGAGCAGATACTAGGATGTGCAGGGCTGATAATGATGCAGCAAAGATCTGGGGATATTTTACGTTTCCCAGGGAGAAGTGGGGGGAGAGGATCTGTTCACGCATTGGCTGTAACCAATCAAATTTTGCATGATGCCAAAAAATTAAACACAGTAAAGCCAGACCCTGTTAGCAACGAGTTGATTGCTTTAAATAAGGGAGATTTCCTGAATGTTTAAATTGAAACTTCTACTATGATTAAAGCAAAGAGAAGTACCAGGATGCTTCCTAACCACTTAGTTCCTAAAATTCTTGTGGGGTCTGGAGATGACAAATTCAATTCTGATGTGCTGTGTTTTACACTCTGCAGGCTGTACTAAAAGGTAAAACTAATCAAGCTTGGGTTTCCCATGGGCTGTGCTTTAAGATGTTTTCTTATTTAAAGTCATGGAAGTATGTTAAAACCCATGTAGACTGGGTGAAGTTTATACAACGCAAAATATAATTGACCATGCTTTTTCAGAGTGTGTATATTTCCACTTTTCATTATTTTTTTGTTTGTTTAATCCTTCATCATGCTTAAATCTATATTCCAACCATATTTTCAGATGGAAGATGGGGAAGAATAGCTTATAGTTCTCTCAAGATGTTACTTAAGACTATTTTTGTAGTGAATTGAATTTCTTTATAAGATTTTAAATGTAGTAGGAGAGTGAATAGTGTACTCAACAATGAACTTCTAATTACAGGGGACAAAATATTCATTCTGCTATAGTCTTTTTAGAAAAAAATCCGGAATTTTGTCCCCAACCCTGTATATTAAGGGAAAGTTTAAGTCCACCAACAACAATCCTTCGTCACTATTTCAAGTTCCACAGAATGAATAGTCAGCTGGAATGTAGCTAATTAATCATCATATGTACATACTGAACTCACTCTTTACATAGCTGGAAAATGATTGAAATGGGTCTTTCCAGCAGATCTGGCTACCTCAGAAATTACTTCTGTACTGATTATGAATGTAGTCCTCAAACATATTTTTGAAATTATAATTTTTAAATTTTCTAACTGAAAATTATGTTTCCCATTGTGAATAAATGAAGCATTATTTCTGTGCAACCACATATTTCACCATATGAAATGATCTCATCATGATTTCTGTATCCCACCCGAAGAAATATTCATCTTTAAATCTTCTGTGTCTCAGAAGTTTTAAGGCTGGTTTGAATTGCTATATTGTTTACATCTCCAAAGTTTAGCACTTGTCATTATGCTGATTAATCATGGAGATATTGTTTTCTGTTCATAATTAAAACCTGTCCATGCAAGATCTATGATATAGTTTCCAAATCTAGGTTGGAAAGAAAGAAAGCAGAAATGTATTTTAAAGATTTATTGTACCATAAGTTCTGTAGTGGACATTTACCTAATGAATGACAGATAGATGATGAGTATTATTTAACCACCTATGTCATCATTTTGCATTTTGCTTGAAAGCCTAAAGTATGGTCATAACAAATTGAAAATACAGACATAGAAAATTCATGTTTAGACAGTTTTTCAGACTGTTTCAGTATACGCTGGCTTTGGAAGCCCCACAGGAATCCCTCATGCTATTAATAGATATCATACATGGAAACTAGAAAAGTATTTTAAAGGCAGAAAATGCTAATCTAAATGCAATGTTTTTCTGAAATGCATTTTCTAAATGCAATGGTTTGAACAGAAGTACACATGCAGTTGGGGTCTAGGTTTATATTTCCTCATTCCTGCCGGCTTTCATTGAGTGATGTTGCAATTTTGGAGAAACTGTGCCATTATTATTGCAGCCTACATGTTGATTTTAAATAACATTTTCCATATACAAGGTTGCTTTGATTGGTATACCCTAAAGAACACCTGTTGACAAGTGAGAATTGGAAACCCTTTAAATTACACTCCAGTTAGTCCATATGGTAAGTGACAGTGGGGTGCTGCTGCGAGCTCCTCCCTCATGGGTCTGCCTTACACAACCAAGTGCAGGACCTGGGATCACACAGCTTGATGGTCTTTATGTATGGATGCTTTTGAAATTAGGATGTCAGCCTTAATCCCATGTAATCAGATTGTGCTCCTGTGGAAGCAAATTATGAAAACCTCTTCTGTCCAAAATAAACAGATGTAGCAAATGGGTTTAAGACTCTTTCATGTGAGTTCTGCATGCTCATGAGTAAATTTAATTTTTCATAACCAACTAAAAACAGCCATCGGTATCTATGGGGAAATGTAAACTGGTATCGAAGGAGCAGATGAAAGGCTGAAGTCTACTGTGCTCTGTGGCCTGGACATGATGGTGAGAAGACACCAGTGATGTGGCTGGCTAGAAATCCCCTTGTGCCTCCTGTGCATGGCCAAGTGAGAGCCCAGCAGACCTTTTCACCCAGCAACAGCAGAGATGTTGGTGGAGGTCTGTATGGTGAAGGAGCCTTCCCCACAGCCATGCACACCTAGCATACCTGCATTGCCAGCAGCAGCAAGCTGGTTTTGTCAGTGGCAGCCCCAGCCCCTGAGGCTGGCACTCCCGTGCTGGACTCTCCCAACATCCTGGTGAGCACCAGCGAGCTAAGAAAGCCGGGGTGCCTCCGTGGACCCATTGCGGCTGTACCTCCGGAGCTATCCCAGGCAAGCAGGGAGGCAGGGGCTGCAGCCGCAGCTGCACACAATTACTGCCTCCACCCAGACTAAACAAAGGGCAGCCGAGCAGCCAGATCCCAGAGATAGAGGCTGGAGAGACTTATCCCTTCAGCCTGGACCACTCACTCAGGAGGGTGCTGTGCACGGCCAAGTGGGCGAAGCCAGTGAGTCTCGGATAATTGTGAATGACAGGGAAAGGCAAGGAAAGGGGAAAGAGCAAGTTTAGCTTTGTAAAGGCATAAAAGCATCTCTCCCTTGTGCAGCATTGTTTTATTCCCCACTCACAGGAAGGTCTGACTCTACCCACATGGATTTTAGGCACTCCTTTTGAGGAGAAGAAAGAAGTTTCTGTGCTCCTTGAAGCCTGTGTATGCTGGTCAGACAGGAAGCCAGAGCTTCTGTCAGTCAACAGCACATGCAAAATTTATCAAGTATATTACTTGACAGAGGTTACGCTGTCATTACTAGCTAACAGGGCTCTGCCAGAGAATTTTTTTATGGAAGCATGTGCTGTCAAAGGCAAAGTGTCCATTGATTGATTGCCACAGCTGACCTAAACATACAGGGATCACTGTGTAATAACCCCTTTATCATATATAAACTGCCAAATGCTAAGTTCAATAACTCTAATGGTCTCACTTAAAGCCCCAAAGAAAGGCAAATTCAAAGGAGCAGAGGAAAATGCCATCTTTTCTGCACCCAGTGCAGCAAGGCTGCCACTCAGGATGGAGAGGTGGGACTGTGGAGTAGGAACACCAAACCCTGCTGCATGCAGTGGACTCAAGGGAAAATACCATCCAGTCCATGAGCTCAGCTTTACACATCAAAGAATGTGCTTATTAAGTATTGCTCAGATCTATGTTTTCTACTAAACAGCATGCTATGGTTATCACAGAAATACTGTGCAACAGTCAAGTTTGGTACATCCTAGGCCTGAAAACTGCTTAAACTTTCTCAAAGTATGGTAGGCCACTTCTTGAAAGAGTTTCCTGGCTCTTTATTAAAGCTCCTTAGAAAAACCCAAATGAAACAACAAAAAGAAATCACAAAACCAAACTACTATCAATAAAACACAATCCTCCCAACCACCAAAACAATAACAACCAAACAAAACAAGAAGCCACACCAAATCCCCAGAAATAAAGTAGGATTTACCAAAGAGGGAAAAATAAGCTTTCTGAAGCTATAGACTACACTCTAAGTTCTCTATCAGCTGTCTAAATGTATCATTGCAATTGCTTTCAGAGATAGAAACATTGGTAGTGAAAACAAGGCATGAATATTCCTTGTATTGAGGTTTTCTTTGGGAAGGCAAAAAAGGCCTGAGTGAGGGAAGGGAACTGAAGATGATGTTTGCATTGTGGGCTATTACAACTTTAAGAGTTTGGGAAATATAAGGTTTGAGGGGGAGACTGAACTTTTATCTGTTGCTGCTCTCAAAAATAGAAATTGCAGTAATTCTGTAAATGCTACTATGAGTTCTCCCTTCAGTTGTGCCACAGCTGTTAAAATATTCTGCCTAGCTGTAAATGCAGCAGCTATTTAGACAGAGATCATTGGTAATGGTAATTTCAATAACCAGGAGCCAAGCCCTTGTCCCCCTGGGGTCAATGACATAGCTTACTATAATAAACACATGGCATTGGCCTGAGAGTCGTTTCTGATGGGGAGGTGGTCTTGTGGGTTCTTCTGTCACAGTATGTCCTGGAAGACTATGATAGGAGTGCAGCTCAGGATACACAAGGAGATTCTACATGAGGAAGAAGCCCTATGAACAATTTCAGACAGAAACCACTTCGCACTGGGATTAGGTTTATGCTATTACTTTTTTTTTCTTTTTTCTTTCTGTTTTTTGGTTAAGCAGTCCAACTTTGGTTCTGCTCAAGCAAAGTATTTGTGTAAGCTGAAACAAATAGTCCTCGCCCCTCTCAATGCATGCACAAGGCTAGATCAAACTCACCATGTTGCAAATGGTCTTCTGGAAATCAAATTAAAAGGAAACAACAACAGCTCAATGTTATTAATAAGTATTTTATAATAACCAAAAAACCCAGCAGAAAATATCCAGGACAGATGCCCTCTGGATGCTGCACCTGTTGCTCTCTTGCCTGTTTAAGGGCAGTGCAGAGTAAGCGCTGCTGTGAGCAGAGCCAAGGAGGGCAGCAGTGTGTGCTCTAGGGATACTCTAGCTTGGAGTGAGCTGAAACTGAAATTGGCAGGGCACTTTACCTCAGAGCCACCTTATACCTGAATAATGCAAGCAGAGAGCATCCTAGCTCTGCAGGAGAGCCCTCATGGGAATGCTGTACTACAGTGGGACTTGTAGGCCATGAATGAGGTGTGCTGGAGAGCCAAGGCAATCCTTCCAGCAGGGTCAGGCATGCAGATGTCACAGATGTAAATCTGGGTTAACGCCACCTGGGCAAAATGTCCAATGAACTGGAAAGCATTTACTCCTTCTGGTTAAAACCATATACAAATAGATTTCCATGAAAGCGGCTTCCTAGAGTTTCAAGCTGAATACAAAATTTAGTCAATCGATTCAGGTAAGAGTTTTTTTGGCTTCTGAGATTCACTTAAACCTGAAGTGAAATGCAGTAGTCAGTGAAAACTACAGATGCCGTTTTCCCAAACCCATCCTAGTCAGCCAATAACCCATCAACTCCCCAGGCTGTCCTGCTACTCAGTACCAAGAGGAGATATTACCAACTTTACCCTGCCTTGTAGATAATCTCTCTGCCATTTTTGGTAGTCACAAAAGATGGATTCAAATATCTAGGGTTTCTTCTAAAAGTCTAGACCTAGATCTAGATACAGAGATCTGCCAGGTTTTACCTGAGTCTCTTGCCATTAAGAGGCAATCCCAACTCTCTCACATGAAGAGTTCAAAGTATAAACCAGCAAAACACTTTACTAGGGGATACATCGACAAATAATCAATAACTCAAGGATCAGGGGAACATAGTACAAATAATAAGTCTCTCATAGAGCGGGGACTTCAGCTGCAATGAATCACAGCCACTACAATGCAATAACATTAATTTACAGTATTTGTATGAGGAAATGCTTCAGTGGGACCTGGATTAATGTGTCCTGTGAAAATGTTGGAGGGCATTATTCCTTATGACAGTAAGAAAAATACGGTCCTCTTGGTCAGATCTGTGGGGTTTTTTCATGTGCTTTCCATGCCCCATATCCTGTTTTAAGTGTAGCATTTAGGATACTTCATCACACATGCCTGTTTGTTTTTATTCACCAGTTCCTTAAAGGATGGTTTCTCTTACAGCCTTAAAAGAAGAGCTCAAGTTGAAATCAGTTCCCTTCTCAACAAAGTCAGCAATTTCATTCATCCTGGAAGTGTCTTACAGTACCTGGAAGGCCGGGCAAGAGTGGCCTGTGATAACCAGCTCTCACCTGTCACCTTTCTTAAAAATAGCTATTGAGTCAGCCTTTCTTATGACTTCCCACTGGTGCTCAGTAACATTGTAAATAAACAGTGAGGGATTCTCATGGTGCCCTACAAATTCTGGCAATGTCTACAGAGAATCCCATCTATCTAGTCATAGTGATTGATGTTCTCCATCTCATCTTTTACATTCAAACAACAAATTATTAAAAGGCTGTAGTCCTACAGGCATACATGGTCCCAGTTCCTTCATGGGAGTGTTACCTACAAATAATGTGTATGGGGCACTCCTGACTTGGGTACTTGCCAAATATTCCACAGGGAAGCAGATGAATGTATTATACAGCATGACTGAGATATGATGAAATATGGACCTGTTCTATGTGACTCAGCCTGTCACTTTCTTCCCCTCTCATGCCCCTTTTTGTGAGAGTGCACTTTAAAATTCTTCAGCCTCTTGTGATCATCCTCTTAAATCTGGAAAAGAGACAATGAAGACCTTCCCATGTGGCTTTTGCCATTGGGTCCTTCATTGCATTCAGGAGCATCTCAGCCCCCGTGGTGTCAAATGCTGATGAGAGGAGTCAGAAACCAGGCATAAGCAGCCTTCCAGGTGTGGGGAGAGAGGCCCGGTGGGAAAGGACGCATAACACACACTTGGAGAAGAGTCAACCACTCTGAGTCAGTGAGCAGCCGGGGGAAACAAAATGATGGAGGAGGCCTACATTTGGAAGCAGAATGCTGCTCAGGATCCAAAGTGCTGTGCATCAACATCATAAAGCAAAGGCAGAAGGGAGGCCATGGAGAACTAATAAACAGATGAAAAGCTGGCTCACAGAGGTACCTGGCTCTGCTGCAGGTATTATAGTCAATTTGCACATCTCTCTGAAGAGAGTTTTAAAAAACATCTTTTTGAGAGGTGAGCTTGCCAAAAATAACATTTTAGCAGAAGCACAGCTTGTCAAAACCAGCATTTTAGCTTGGGCAAGTACTCAGTGTGCAAATAATGTTTTTGCAGGAGCAAAGCTTCCCATATTGGAAGGTAGAAGCTCTGAGTGCACCACTTTCACTAAATCCATACCTCCCCCCTTTTTTTTGATAAAACTTTATTTTCATCCATCCTGTTCCCCTAAAAAAAACATTATTTCTGGAAAGTTCCTACCCTTCATGCAACACTATTTTCCTCAAGCAAAACTCCTGATAAAACTCCACTTTAAGCAAGCTTTTCTCCTTAAATTGCCATGGTCCTTATGCCTGATAAAAAAGCATTTTCTGTTAGGGCTCCAATTCTGATAAAATGTTACTTTTTCCAAACCTCTGCTCCTGATAAAACATTCATTTTGCCAAGATTGGCTCCTGAGAAAATGTTATGTTTGGCAAGGGCTATTCCTGATAAAACATTTATTTTTGCCAAACCTCCACTTCTATTAATTTTTTTCCCCTCAAAATTATTATTATTTCCCCTAAAGCCTCCTTAATGCAAGATATTGGATATGACACAGTGGGTGACAGAGTATCAGTTGCCAACAAGTCTTTTATCCACAGCCATGATCATTACCAGTGAACCCCCTGGAATGCTGATGTTGAATGCCTCTTTTACAGCATGGAGCCCTTGGAAAGAACAATGAAAAAGATATTTGCACCCTTGTGCTGAAAACAGGTTTAGTTATCATATTAGCTCCTCATATAAGGCAGACCTGGCCTTATTTGAAAATTAATCAAACCAGACTCACCAACAGGTCAAAGGCAAAACACTTAGGAGGATGTTCAGGATTTTCCAATTCTATAATATGGAATGTTCCAGTGGGGTTAAATGAGGTTGTAGACAGGGGACCAGATCACTGCTTGTTCACAGCAACCTTTAGACAGCCAGCAGTTTTGTGGCTATTCCATCTCATTCTGCCCAAATTCACATTTGTATCTGCCCCAATGCACCCCAAATTTCTCAAAAAACGCTTCCTACATGACCACATGCACAAGTCTGTTTCTGCCGTTGTGAGCTGCTGTGGAGAGTGGTGACAGCGGCAAATGGCACAGGCATCATGTTAGCAGAAGACAAGAGAACTGGGGTAACATATTCTGAAACACACCAGCCCTTTGTGTTATCACATGTGCCTCTGTCTGGCAGTGCTCAACCTGCATCCAAAGCATTTTTCTACTTCCATGTCAACTGTCATTCAGGGGCTAGAAACAAACATCTGGTATTTTTTCATTTGTCTGCAGCTGATCACACATGTGATCAGTAAATTGTGGCACAGAATGTGTGAGGAGAGGGTGAGGACCTGAGGCAGTCTAGCCTGGAGAAGGGTCAGGTCTCTAAATGCTGCCTGGAGCTACCCAAAGGGCAGTACGGAGATGGGTCCAGACTGTTCTCAGAAGAGCACCACTGCAAGGTTAAGAGGCAATGGGCACAAGTTGCAGCAAGGGATATTAGATGAAAGCAAGAGTAAATATCACCATGAGGGTGTCCAGGCACTGGGACAGGTGCCCAGAGAGGCTGTGGAGACTGTTTTTGGAAATACTCAGAACAGGGCTGGACACAACCCTGAGCAGGACAGAGTTCTTCTTTTAGAAGGTGGTTAGACCAGATTAGCAGAGGTCCCTTCTGACCTAAATATATGATTTTCAGCATGTAGAAATTTATGTATTCAAGCTGGAACCCAGACAACAGAGAGCATTTTCTTCACAGTGGATAAAAACTTTACCTTATGCTGAGTTGAATGTTAAACAGTAGCTGGTACATTTTGTCTATTCTTACTTGTTAATGTTAATATTCTTCAATGTTTTATCCTCCTGAAGATTAGATGGAAGACAGTAATTCATGGGATGAAGCATTAAAATTAGCAATTTTGATTAAATATCTTATTTATGTATCTTCAAAAACATGATTGAGAATTAGAGATATAAAAACTCAGTGCAGTCTCACATGGCAAAAGCCAAAGAAAGACTTGCATGGGAGCTATGGAAGAATGTGGGCAGAGGCAGTCAAAATATCAGTAACACCCTTTCCAGCAGCAAAACACACTTTGATCATTTTAAGCCAATTGAGAAACTGCATTTTTGGGCTGAAGTTTCAGTAGCAATACTAGTTACTCTTTCTTACCTCTGTACCTGTGCTTCTAAGCCAAAGAACTCTTCTGGATGGGGTTTTTTTTGGCTTGTGATATATAAATTCATTCACCTCAGTGCTTGTACTGTGAGAGCTGATTTGGGGTGAGGCTGGCAAGCCAAAAATACTGCATTCACTTTCCTGTCTGTCCTTGCAGTTCCTGTTCCCAGGTTTAGGGATACCCAAGACCTAGAGCCAGTGATGGGCAATTGTGTGACAATGTCTTTGTTTCAGAGACTAATTTAGGCACTAAAAATGCAAGGCTGCAGATGGGAGTGTCATCTGCAATGCTGAGCCCAGACAGCCCAAAAAGAGCAGAGCACTGGGGAGAATGCTGCATACCAGAGTGCCTCCTTTGAATTGCAACCCTCTGCATCAGGAAAGTCTGGTCTATATTCTGGAAAACAGACCTGAAGAGTAGCATATAAGCAAGCACTCATGGACTGATCTCATCTCAGTTTGCCAACCACTGGGCTCAATACCTGGCTAGTCCCAGTCATAATGAGCATGTGACAGAGAGCTGGCTCAATGTATTTCACTGCCCCCTTGCTCAGCAGGGAGAGAAGGAACCCTTTTCCTTACAATTAGCTTTACATTTGTAAATAAAAAATTAAAATCAAAGGCTTTTCTTATTCCAAAGTATATGAAATAATGAATGAGCCCTCTCTTCCTTTCTTGTACTCTCATATTAACAAAGTGACAGTGGAAAAGATATAGCGACATGCAAATCTTTGAATTGTTAAGCTGCCAAACATGACAGTACTACCTATGTTTTGTAGCACTGGGAGACTGGAAGATCAGTGTTGATCCTTTCCCTCTCTCCATACCTCAGCAGATGCAGATGTTATTCTGAAAATGGAGTAAAACCCTGCATTTTTAAGAACTTCTCCAGAGTTCAACATTAATCTCTCACTTCAGATTAGCAAATGTTATGATCCTTGACTTGTTTCATTTGTGTTAACTCTTCATCCCAGAATGGGAGCATTTTCTTGCCAAGAGGCAAAAAAATTAAAATGTTTTCCAGGTTATGTCACTGATAAACCTTAGATCCATTACAGAAAGAAATGTTAACAAGTCAGTAATAATGATGGACTGCAATCTAGCAGTCCTGATGTCGCAATGAATTTTGTGAACAAAGAATAAGAACAAGATTCAAATGCAGTTGTTGATTTCAAATGCTACATGCTGCAATGCTAAACTTTGGGTACCAAGGTAATTCTCTGAATATACCCCAAACCAATGTCCCCTTCTGAAAAGGTCAGCCATGAATTTTACTGCACTGACATTTAAGTTAAGGTCATGCTGACCTTAGAGAAAGTTGCCTTTTGCATCCTATTCATATTGGGCTTTTAGGGGAGTCATTTGACTCATATTAGTCTTTTGTAAATATTTCTAGTTTTCCTTTTGTAAGACCTGACCTCTGGATAGGCAGCTTCTTGATATGCTCTTGCCACATTTCCAAAATATAAGCATGTGCTTAAAGCATTTTTCAGGTTCTTCAAATATCAGTTTTTTTCAATGTCCACACTTCCACACAAAACAAAACTGTTGAAATAAAGGGTAATTTCTTTAGCTGTTCAGGACTTTTTCTCCCAAATGTGAGGCATATGAATCAATAGGATGTGTTTTATTGTATCTCCACAAGTATTTCCATAAAGCACAGCAATGTAAAAGGTATAAACCCGCTGACAGCCTATTCCACTGATTTTTTTCAATACTCACAACATCCCTGTCTTCTGGGTTCAGCCTTGGGAATAGCCTTTTACTGTCTAACAGTAGGAGTTAGAGTTTCCCTGAAATCTCTTTATGACTCATGTTGTTGGTCTATTTTAAGAAAGCCATCCCATTTCCAAAATTCAGTCACTTCTAATATCCTCTGCCATGTTCACCTGCCACTCCTGGCTGCTCTTCAGCAGTTAATCTGCACACCACATAAGCATTTAGAATTTGCAGTTAAACTAGGAATAAGATATCAGTACTTGGCATAGTTGATGACCTTTCTGATAATGACATAAACAGATTAAGAGGTATTTTTTTTTAAAAAGAAGACCTCCCCCACCCCAAAACACAACAAGACTTTGCTTGTAGGTGTCATGCATCAGGTCCTGACTCATTTGCTATTCTAAATGGCTGACATAATTATCTTATGCTTAAAATATTAGTGCTGTAAATAAAGCAATCAATGCTTATGTGGTTTTCTAGGAAGGCTTTACTAAGAGATTTCATTTTTCTATCAATCCTTGTAGTAGACACATGTCTAGAGGCCCAATCTCTGTCTAGACATTACCCCCTTAATATCATACACATAAAGTCTGTCATGCATTTCCCCACAATAATCTATCTATTCCACAAACAACATGGCAAGAGTAAGAAGATATGAAATGTCTAGCTCCACACCTCAGGCCAAGACTTTTCAATTTCTCACAAAGATAAATAAAAGGAAGTTCATGTTAAAAACAACTAGACAGAATGAGACTCCATTGATATTCTCTGTAGTAAATAACCAGAGGTCAGGAGTAATGTTGGAAGTGTTTTTGAACTGTGTAGGCTGTGAATTCTCCACAATATGAATCCAGTTGCCAAGTCATTTCTCTTGCTGGGAGGAAATGAAACATTGAAACAGAAAATAACTTTCTGTCCCCTCTCCTGCCTTTTGATGAAGGGAACAGGTAAAAAGAATTTTTACTGATACTGGCTGACTGGTGCTATTTAAAAGTTAAAATCATGGTTTGCTTTCCTTTGGAAAGCTGGGGGAAAAAACAAACTCTGTCTCTGGACATGCAATGATTGAACAGAAGGCAACTGATGCCTGGAGCCATGAGGCAGAAACATCAGTGCAGATGCTCAGCCTTAGCCACTGACTCAAACTAACCTGCCAGCAGCATAGCTGGCTGCCTCCTTGCCCTGAGGTCAGCTTGGCTCCAGGCTTCCTAGAGCATGAATTTCCATGATTTACAAGCTGTGGGGTTAGGAAAGACTATATGGTTGTATGGGTTAACAGCACTGTATTTCAACTGCTCCCTGCAACTGTTAATTACATTGAAATTTGAAGCATTGGAAAAGGCTTCCAGAATAAAAGGAAGATGCTTGCAGAAAATATATCTTAACAATATCAAAAATACATCCCCAAACAGAAATTAATATTAGGTTGCTTTAGGAAATTCTGAATTCCATTACTTAATGCTTCTTATATTTTGCAGTGTACCACTGCAAAAGAGAGGAGGTAATAATTTTATTTTTAGTTGGTGGTAGCCATTAAAGCCAGTTCTAGACTAGAGAGGAAGAAGACAAAGTTAACTGTCCAACAGTAAAAACTTCCAGTGACTGCAGTAAAGCGCAGATACTGATAATGTGTATGAATATCTTTTTATTGCAGCAGTACTGTGGCTGGAGAAAGAGACCCATGATATATATCCTGGTAAGATAACAGTTGTGTTCCACTCTGAAGCTTAAATCCATTTAACTTATGTCATAGGAAAAGGTACAGAGAGCAGTTTGTAAGGCAGCAGAGGACACGTACATGCTGTAAGGTATTTTATCATAAAACACATAGCAGGGAAGTCCACTGTTGCCCTGTAGCTATAAATTCTGTTCAGCAGACATGCTCTCTGAGAATTATTTTGAAAACTAACTTTAGTAAAAACTCTCAACGGTTGGCTAAAAGCTCTGGTCAACCTAAAGAAATAGAAATCATGGGGACCTTGCTCTTACTAGAAGTGCTGAGGTAAACCTCCTCATAGCCAGAAGCCTTGCAGATATGACTGATAGAATCTCTACTGGTAAATATTAACAAAACTTTGCATGTCAGCACTGAGACATCCACACACAGCACAGGAGAGCTGTGAGTAGATCTAGAAAAATGATGGGAAAAGAGAGGGATGAGTATTTTCTGAGGAGCAGGATGCTGGCAGGTCATCCAGTGTTGTCAAGGAGAAGGGATTCCCTTTCTTGACATCCTCTCTCATTATGCTGAGACTGTATCTCAGCGTAAATCCGGAGATGATTAAAAAACCAAACATTTCTTAATATTATTTCCTTTTTGTTTTTCTTCGTTTCTTTGGAAGTTCTTTCACCTGCACTATCTTTTATTGAAATTTGAGTTGCACGGTGGCTTGTCTGCTCCTTCTCATTCTGCCACTCATATGAACTTTTTAAACCAGCCTTGTTTACCACTAAACCTCCCTGGGCAATGTGAGGAAGGTGTTTGTAGCCTTCAAAAGTCCTTTATTCATGTTGCACCTGCAAAAGTCACAAAAGGAAATAATGAGCAATTTGTTCACATGAATTTCTACAAAAATGCCATCCATCAGTGAGCTTCTAAGAAAGCAGACTTTTCTAACAGCTTTAATTGCACAACATAAAGAATTTACTGCAAAGAAAAAGGGACTCTCAGAAGGTTGCTTTTTCACCACAGAGTATTCAAGTTCTTCTGAAGACCGCATATAACTTACTAGAAAGCTTAGAAATACTTTATTATTTTCTTTTCAGAAGTGTAAAAAAATATTCTAAAGTACATATATGGACTGAACACAGATTTACTGCCACTGGCTCTTTGTAAGGCAGCCGGAATGAGGCTGCTCGTGTACATAAATGAGTCCAGCTGGTACATTTACTGGCAGCTTTATAAGAACACCTCCAGAACCGCCGAATGCTTGTGAAAGGTAGGGTATCAAACAAACTAGACTGGACATGTGGGCCAGTTGATGGGCAAGGCACTATAAACCTATCCATAACTAGTGCAGCTGTGACTATAAAACTTTTCAGAAAACCCCCCAAAAATCAGACACACAAACATTTAATGAATTTCAAATGAAAACCTTGGAATGCTTAGAGGGATTATGTAATGATTTTTGCGGAGTCCATTACAGGTCACACTTAAAACAAGAAGTGAGGTTTAGAAGTCAATATATTTTGTTGCTTCCTTTAATCAGGCTCAATTAAAATTTCCCAGCAACAATTAACCTTCTATTTTTAAAATCACATTTCAGAGTGCAGCCTGGTATTAATATCCAGCAAAACAAGGGGACCTCTTTCTTTAATATTGCTGCCAAGAGAGTGGTAGCATTGTGGTTCAAAGGCAAGCTTTACGTATTTGTGTTAAACAGAGAAAGCAAAGCCATTTGCCTCATGTGTAATAAAAGCCTATCTGAAATTTATTCTTCCTCTAGCAGTGAAGTGCCTACATCTGGTCACTGCAGTGCCCCTCAATGAAAGTTTATGTCCTCAGGATCAATTGTTTAATTTATTTACTTTTTTCCCACCCCAAGCATCAGCCATTGGTAGTCAAACCCTGAGGACTGATTGCAATATGTTATCATCTGCTCCTTTCCTTTACTTGAGCAGGCAAATGGAACTCATTATTTTATAGACATGGCAAGGTATTTGTATAGATGCCTGTTGTGAGTGCACAGTAGTAGCATCTCTTTAAGTTCTGAAAGAACCAAGTAAACTTTATGAAGCTGGTCTAAGACATATCTGACAATAGACCTCAGATTGGTTCAGAGATAGAGAGCAAAATGGGAAATACTTCCCATCAAAGCTCCAGAGAAAACATTTCAGTATAGTAGTGGTGGACAAAGCAGAACTTTGTAGCAGTATGTGCACACAAGATTTATTTCTAGCACAGTTCTTGGGCTAAAAGAATGGCTCTGAAGAATACCACAGTAATTACAACCTGCACAGCATCCTTGCTTAGCTTCACACACCTTCTTTAGCATGGAGAATTTTCCCATTCCCTTTTGCTCCATGGGATGCTAAACACCCCAGTCAGGCCCCATATGCAGGAGCAGCTCAGGGGCCATCATGTCCCTGATTATGGGATCCAGTCCTCCATACCTGGCCTGAGCCATGAAAGCACTGGTTGTGCAGCCAGATACAAGGTATGTTTGTAGCTCTTGGGGAAACGGCCAGAGCCCATGTTTCTGAGGGACTCATAGCCTAAGTCTCCACAGAGTTTGGAAGCTACTTCACAATTCCTGAGGTGGTACTGCTGAGACAAATGAAATTACTCTGGGGACTATCAATTAGGTAAAAATGTTCTGCGAATGGAATCTGGCTAGAACACACAGGCCAAGCCTCTATAATAAAAGGGAGATAAAAACTGTTTTGAGGGATCTTTCTGCCTGTGTTACATTATGGGAAATGGCTGTATTTCATTCTGATCTGAAATGCTCGCTCAATACAGCCTCAGGCACATCTGTGTGGAGAATGAAGACAGAGCATATCCTCTAGCAGCGTGCTGATGTTCAGGCACCATGCAGAGCATCTTTTCCATGCACAGTTCAGCTGCTCACACCTATTACAAGCCAGACAATTTTCACACAATAAAGTTGTTCAGAGACAAAAATTTTGAGACTATCAAATCATATTAAGAATATCTTCTTCGGCAAGAATGAAGTACTCACTTTTTATTACATTGACATGTTACAGTCATCAGCTTCCTAACCAGCGTAGTCAAGCTAGGGTAGTAAAAATAGCTGAGAGGGCTGAAGTTTCCCTGTTTTACGCAGATTCAGTGGAATGAGTGAAATATAAAATAGGTGTCAGTTTGCTTTTTAAATAAATCCATTGATAAACTACTCCCTGAAGTACGGTCATAGATCCATTGATCCCATGCTTCAGCTTTTCAACTACTCAGCTATGACCTGCAAGGCTTCTTCTGTAACAAGTGCTGAGAAAATACACAAACTTCAAAAGCAACCCCTACTTGCCTGGACTTTTTAACCTTAATTTTCTTCTATTCCTGACAATAAGAAGTCTCTATTTTTATTATTCTCCTATTCTTGTAGAACTGAATCAGCAGCAGAACAATACAATGCAACTCTGAGGGAGCTATGTTTATTTATGCTGGCTGTGAGGTGAGCCTCAAAGCATACAAATACCAAAAGATTTGACTCAGTAATAAATACTGCTGCTAAGATCATTCATAAGGGGTTTTTTACTCTGGCAGATGCAAAAGAAAGGGAGAAAAGTGAATTGTTTGCCTCAAACTACAAGCCAAATTCCAAATTTTGGTTTCCTGCTGCTAAAGCATAAATTGTGAGGAAAGAACAGTTTCACATAGGCTTGAAAAGGCTATCTCTAGCAGAACCCCTGCTCAGGCACTGTCAGAGTCAGACCATGTTAATTATCTTCCTTTAGCATTTTGAGTTTGGATTACAATTTCTTCTGCTTCAGCTGACAGGCCATCTTAAAGTCCCATGCTGGATTAGTAGTGATAATCTTTCCTTCTTTGGATGAAGGCCACAATGGTGGAAACAGGGCCAATCTCTTATCTCACATAGTCCCTAACTCACCCTCAATGCAGACATCTCTTTATTTGCTCTCAAAACCAGGAGTCAAAAGCTGTGACTTGTCTTAAATACAGGACATGTTTGTTGGGAACTGCAAACCATCTGGACAGTTTTAAAGATTATGTATAAACTAGATGATGTGGCTTCAGGTGGATTTGCATTAATATCCTGCTTATTTGCCCGGGTAACTTACCAACTTCCAAATAGCTGCTTGTGATTTTTATTCTGATAATTTCTTCTGTCAATGACTTTGTTTCATCAAACTTTTAGTCAAACAAACAAAATTGAAAGTGGCAGCCCACTGATACAAAAGTCTTCTGACTACTGGACAATTGGTGACTCAGCATGAGCTCTCTGATTTCTTTGATCAACATGAGAATTAAAATGTTCTAATGTAATTGCCAAACACTATGAAACCAGTGCACAGTGCATCTGCTCCCCTCCTTCCTGCTATCCTTTCACCACCTTAGATGATTAATATGAAACACTGTTGCTTGGGTTGACACAAGCTATAATAAGAGTAGTAGTATTATTTTGAAAGATATCTACTGCATCACTCAGTATCTTTGTTAACGTTTGCTCTCTAGGTTTGATGTCCTTAATAAAAATTTACCCACTCTAATTTGCAATCATCATATTTAATTGTGGGTGCAGAAAGGCATTCAGTCTGCACCCTTGCTGATTGGTCTCTTAGAGATGCAGGGATACAATAAAGATACTGGAGTGTGGGCATCAGGAGCTGCAGTGTGAAGAACTAACGCAGTGCTGCGCAGAAATGTTTCCTAAAGAACAATGCCCCAGATGCTGAGTAGACGATACAGCCATGTGGACCATGGCCAAACTTCAAACAAATCTGGTTATATATGGTGGAGTCTGATAGGACTGTCACTGGCCTCTGCATCTGACACCATTTCTGTGAAACCAAACACTTTAAGGAGATTTTTTTCTCTATTTCTCCATAACCGGCACCAGAATACCCCTATGGCACACTGTAACATTTTTTTCTTCAAGTGAAATTTTAGAGGTCACTGCTCCGGCTGATCTCAGACACCAGTCCAAGAATCTGTCCCGAGATGTCTTTCCAAGTTATAACCTGGCTGTGTTTGTTTTGCACACAAGAAAAATTTAGGTGCACATCTATTTGTATCACCCTGTAACAAGAGTAACTTGCTTGAGACTGACATTGATTGTGTTGGTGTTGTAAATATCTCAGCAAAATGACATTGCAAGCCACACTACTACAATGTGGTTTGCTAATCCAGCAGTGTGTTTTTCTAACTCTGTGATTTATGTCAGGGCTGTATCAATCAAGGATTGTAAATGCATAAATCTAATTGGTTTTGTGATTTGTTTTTTGAGAGTGCACTGAATACTAGCTGCAATAACACACTCCAGGCTACACATTTCCAGAGGATTACTGAACTTATTACTCTTCTTGGGTGGTTAAAGTCAGTCAGTCACACAAATACCTTTATAACACTGCATATAGAGGGCCATATTTTTATGGTATAGTATATGAAAGAGATAATTTCAACAGAAAACAGCCTCCCACCACTTCATAAATGCTGAGGCAAAATCAGGACTTTATTGAAAAAGGAAATTGATCTCAAGACAATATTCTGTTGCAGTTGCTGAAGATCACAGCTATATTATTACAATAAGTTCAGCCTACTATATGACAAATGAAGAGGAGTTAGCTAGTTCTTGTGGACTTAAATATGCAGAAAGAAGCCTTGGAGATTGTATGTGTAAGTGCCTGCAACCAAAATGCTTAGCGTGCATGGGGAGATGAAGGACACTGGTTCTGTGTTAATAAATATCCTGCCATGGTGCTACTCCACTACTCCTGTGTGCAGCTGAAGGAGGAAAGGCTAACAGAGCATTCATTTCAGTGGGACAGGCAGAATAGATATAGTGAACAAAGTCAGATCTGATGGAAAAAAATGGGAATTTTCTCCTTGGATCTTAAACGACATCCTTTGCTAGTTTCAACTCCTGCAGATGCCTATTCATGCCTTTCTCAGAGATAATGACTGAACAAGAGGCAAAGGCAAAAGCCTGTTTACACTCTGTGCAGACACTCTCACACAGACATGCATGGTTGTGCAGCACAGCTGGGCCAAGGCTTTGCACCTCTGGCAGCCCCAGTCCTGCGTGTGGGCTGCAGGAGCCAGGCACACTTACTTTTGCTAACTTACTGTCTTCAGCTGTGCTGCTGTGCATGCCATACAATTAGGGGCCAATCAATCTCAGAAATACATCTCTGATGATGTCCTCCTCTTGAGCAAGAGGAGGGAGCATAAGAACTGTTGCACTGGATCTGTGGGCTGGGTCTGGCCATGATCCCTGACAGGTGCTCAACAGATGCCAGCGTACCACAGTTGGCAGATGTGGGCTAATCTCTGCTCCACATGCATTAGGCCTCATCCTGATCTCAGGCTTAAACTCTGAATCAAGAGGTTTAATGGCTGGATTGCTTCCAGTGGGCCAGTATTATTTATGTAACTGAATTGGGGTTTATCCACACGGCAAGATAAAAGCAGGAGGGCATCCTGTTTTGGAGGCACTGGGTTAGCACAGGGACTGCAGCCAGGTCGAGGGAGTTATACCCTTTATACCAAATGGACTAGACGGCTGAGTCAGGCCCTGACCCTGAAATATCATGCGTTTGAAGAAATCCCACTGAATTTTCCCAAGGAACTGGAGTGTGTCCATGATATTTCCAGTGTTTTAGCACTCTGGCCAGCTCAGACTATGATGCATGCAAATGGCAGGAGCCCTTCCAGTGCCTGGTGCCAGGCACCTCCCTGGCCTCATGCCCTGCTCCCCAGCAGGACAGCAGCTGTACCCCATCAGCCACTGCACTCCACTGGTGCACTTCCTGCAGGATCCAGACTGCAGGGAGGGACAGGATCTGCCAGTTTTCCTTGACACAAAATCCCGTCTGGAGAATGCAGGGTCTCCAGCATTTTAGAACTGATTCAGTCTAACCCTGCAATGCATATGGTGATAGGACTTAGCAGGTTGTTGTACCAGGTTTAGGTAATCAATTATCTTGTTGGGAGAAGTCCAGTAGGTACAGTAGTACCAGACAGGGGTTTATTAGTACTAGAAACATACTTCCTCAGGGTGTTTGATCTCATCAGCTCCTGATCTTGCCTCCTTAGCAGAGACAATTGTCAGCTGACATCCTTTGTTTGGCACATGAACCTCTTGTATTTCCCTTCCCTGCTCACAGGTGCTAAAATAAAACAGAAAGGGTAAAGTAGGGTTTACAAGGTTGTCCATGCTGAGCAGTGGGAAAACTCTGCGAGGCTGGCCTCATTTTCCATTCCAAACACTCCAGAGGCGTGATTGGGATGGGCATCTGGGCTGGCAGATACTAGGAGAAACACAGATAAGGGGACCCCTAACTTCTGGTGGCATAGCAGTATTACAGGCCTTGGAGACTCTTTTTCAATCTTGTTGGATTTGATAGAAGTGTCATTTTAAGACGATGTCTGGAAAGGCCCATGAAAAGAGCTTAAAACTGTAAGATACAGGGTGGAATAGGAAGTATAGCCACTTGCAACCCAAAGTGGCAAAGATTTATCTGTGTGTTTGATTTTACACATGTGATCAAGAGGCTGGGGAGAGACTGGTGGACTTGGAGGATTTTTAATCAGATGCATGAATGTTTCAAGCATCCAAATGTGACAGGCATGGAGTCATAAATATATGCCTTTTTTTTTTCTTTATTTATTTTTTCGGAACTTGGTATGAACAAATGAAATTCCTGTTCTTGTACCTATTTTACCAAATTAACCCTGTATGGATTTTTTATGGTTGCTGTTCTCCAGTAATAAAACTATCAATATGTGTTCTGCTATCAATATGTGTTCAAAGACAACTCCCTTTAGATTACCCAGATTGTTTGGGGTATTTTCAAACATGCCACAGTGTTAAGATGCTACCCTTAATATACATATTATATATTAAACATATGGATCCCTGAGGAATTTGTCCTTATGTCTTCCTTCCTGTCTAATTGAGGTATTATTGAATGCTTACAGACCATGTTTGTTGCTGTCATTAAGTGGAATTTAGAGTGGCTCTCGGGGTGATTAATGGTAGAAGTAGATGTTTTGTCAATACAAAGGAGAGAACTGGAATAGTTTCGTGGTTTGTGGGGTTTTTAAAATCATTATGCATTCAGTTTTGCAAAATTTAAGTTATTTCCAGAGAGATAGAATGGAGGGAAGAACAGAACTATGTTTGTGCCTTTGGAAGAAAAATATTTTTTATTCATTATGCAATAGCTTAGGTGAAAGTTTAAGGAGAGCTCTTAAAGGATAAAAAATTTTCCGATCATGTGCGTCCTGGAGCAGTGCTGAAGGGAATACCAGTCCTCTCAGCTGCTCACTGCCCAGTGCAAAGCCCCCCTAGGCTTGGTGAAGACAGAGACTTCAGCATGGGATGGTTACTTGGTGTGACATTCAGTGACCAGCAATGCTGGTTCCTTTCAGTAGGTGCGTGACTCACCAAGTCCTTGCCTGTTATTGCCATGTTTGGTGAAGGCCTGAGTCCCACAGGCTTAAAGACAGACCCTAAAGGATGGACGAAGTGAGCCCCTCTTCCCCCAAATAGCAGCCAGTGTGTGAATTACCAAAGGTGTAAGGCAGGTGGGAAATTAAGTAAAACCAAAAAACCCAAACAAACAAAAACCAAAGAAAGAAAAAAACAATCACTGTTTTTCCATGCACAGAGTGACTTCCATCAGCCTAATCCTAAGTGCACAATTGTATACCCGCATTATAACACAAGAAGTTCCTTCTCTCAAGTACCTGCTTCACAGACTTCAAGAGGAAACTAGCTCTGTAACCTAGAAGTCTGCAGCCATGAACCTATTCTGCAAACCTTAGAAGAAGGATGTGAAATCCTCCCCCTTTCATGGCTGCAAAGAGAGCAGACATTTGTACCTCTATGTAAAAATCCTTTGGATTTCTTTATGTATTCAGAGCCTGCAGAGCCTTTATTCTACTCTTAAAATAATGTCAGTAGAAGAAATAAAAATGATAGGTGTGCTCATCTGTTTCTTGTGTTGGTTTTCTTCTCATTTCTACTAGATCTCACCTCAGAAATTATATCTGGCTGACCTACTTGACAAATCTGCTTTCCTAGCTACTGTGTTTGGTGTGTTGACTATGTGATAATATTTTTTCTTTGTAAATCTCATACAAATTGATTCCATTGTAGTATCAGAAAAAAATGTCTGAAACACTTTCATTGACACAGGAAACTTTCACAAGACCTTTCATAAACAAGGAAATTAGTTGTAATTTTTAAGTATGGGCCTTTTGTGGGATTAATTTTTTTCTGACTTCATTTTGACACTGCTTATAAAGTATCTTGTTTATCACTAACCAGGTAGAAGTATTCTTTTTGTGTGTGTGTTATTTTACAATGATATATGTATAGACATAAATAATTTCAGAAGCCAAAAAAATGCCAGGAAAATTATTACTTCCAGTGCTAGTGTTGAAACAGTGCCAAGCCTAAAGTTTTGTAAATTGGCCTGTAAGTGTGAAATCCCTCCAGCTGTTAAAAGTATTCCATATCTAATTATATGTACAGTTTTTCAGACTATTCTCTCCATTTGGATAACCCTTAAATTACATACTGTATGCCTGGAAGTGAGGGCCACATGTGTTCTGTGAAAACATCCAAAAACATAAAGAAAGCAAATAGTCAAAACAGATAAGCCACATTTTTGTATGGTTTTGTATGGTTTCGTCAGTGTTTTCCTATGTGGCTTTCTTTGTTTTCAAAACATTTCTTTCTAAACACCATTTACTGTAATGTGCCTACCCTGTCATTCCAGATGGTGCCAATAGTTATATGTAAGGAAGTGACTATTTTTTAAACCTATTTGTACAGGAGGCTAAAACAACAGCTGCATGAGAGCAGAGAAGCACCAAAAGAAAAGGAACTCTTTTGTAGTCACTTTAGCCCTCAGAAACCAACTGCAAAAGCTCTTTGTGAGCAACAAATAGCATAGTCAGAAAGGAGGTAAGCTGTCCATTTCATGGAATAACTTAAACAGACTGATGGGAATTGCATTTTTTAAAATTAGTTGCAAAACTTTCTGGTTGTATCTGACCCTCTGCATTTTCTTATTGCAACAAAAGTTACTAACATCTTTGTCAATCATTAGCAAATATACTCAGTGCAACAGTGAGGTGCCAACCTAAACATTTGCAAACTTCACTGGATTTCTCCAAAACTAAAGCTGCCGCCGGTTAGGACAATCATGCCCTTTCAGTACCAAACACCACCTCTGAGCTGATACCCAGACCCTGGGGAAATGACTTCTTTTTCTCATGGAAAATGGCCTCTGTATGCGGCCACTTGCGCTGGCCGACACTGGGGTGCCAACCTAAAAATTTGCAAACTTCACTGGATTTCTCCAAAACTAAAGATGCCTGTAATTATGACATAATGGCAATTATGGCAATTATGCCAGCAATCTCCTGAATAGGAGCCTAGTGAAGCATTACAGAAAAACTGAGTCCTACACCTTAAAAAGAGCAAAATGTTGGCAAGACTGGGAAGATGCAAAAACCATTTGTCTTCAAATATATTTGTCATCATACTTTCATTGTTCTCCTCTGGCTTACATTACAGTTCTATACATTCCCTAGGAAGAAACATATGTGTGTATATGTATCTGTATATATAAGGCTTTATTTACTCCATTGTTGTACATATGAAATTTTTTGACACAAATATGTGTTCTTCAAGGCCACGGATCCTACTGAAGACTCTTCCTGTGTCGCTTTTGGTTTGAACACACTTACACTGTATATATATTTTAGCAATTTTAACTAAAAGCAAACAAACAAAAAAGTGGGCAATTTACCCAATATATTGTCCCATATGAAAAATATAATTTTCATTCAAAGGTCCTTCGAACAACAACCCTGTGGTTGACAACACATACAGTTGGCAGCCTGGACTGTCTCGCCTATTTTGCAATTTAAATATCTCTGGAGTTAAATGCATTGAATTCAAAATGCTGATGAGGGACTGATTAGGTCACCCAAGTAAATTTGCACTACCTTGCAAGGTAAACTGCTTTATTACGAGTACACCTAGCAGTGCTGGCACCCCTGCATCAAACTCATGGAAAATTCAATGTGTTACAAACAGGGATAGCTTTTCACTCCTTTAACTAGGTCCTTTCTCTGCAGGAAAGGGTGAACACCTGCCCCCAACAAGGACTCTTGTGCCACTGCAGTTTCCTTCTGTGACCTGTGGTACACCTCTTATGGACCACTCATGGACTTGGAGCTGAGAGACCTCCAGAAGAATCAAGCTGCAGAAAGGTTCCATCTTTCTGATTCCCCAAGCCAGCCAGACCCTCTGCTGCTCTTAGTTTTGCCCAGTGGGGAAGAGTAGGGAGCAGAGGGAGATGTCAGCAAGGAAAAAGCAGTGTAAAAGGAAAGAGCATGTGTGAGAGACAGCCTGTGGTGTCAGCAGGGACTCCAGAGGCACAAGGGACAGAGACTGTAAATTTTGGGGAATGTACCTGAGAACACAGGAGGGCTCAGTTTTTATTTTAAAGAAAGACAAGTATAGACATTTAACTCAAGAAGGCTTTGAAAATCAATGCAGATAGTATGAAAAACTAGTGAGATGTTCAGGTTGCTAAAGGAAAGAGCTCTGTACAGCATATCTTCTCTCCATATCATGGTTGGGTGTGGAATTGCTGTGCTGTTCCCATGGACTGCTGTTCCCCTCCTTGCTGGGGTCTGCACCATCTGGAGCCATGCCAGACACACCTGAAGATATTCTGAAGCTCAGTGAAAAGCATGGTGGCTACCTGCGCTCCTGATATTTGTTAAGCAGAGCTGGAAAGCGTTTTGAATTTTCCACAACTTGCTGCCTCTGGCAAGGCCAGGAACTGTCATGACTAATATTCTTTGGAGATCTCTGATCTGCAAAGGCAGGGCTCACCACAACCAGAAAGCAGAGCAGTGTTAGGAGTTGGAGAAGCAGAAAACACTTTTACAACCTTCAATGACACATCTATGGGTTTGCACATAGCCAAGGTTGTAGCTAAGTCAGAATTACTGATGTGCCTACACATGTGAACAAATGGAAAAGTTTTGAGGGTTGAAATGTTCTGAAGTGAAAACATTTTGTCACGTTGACCCAAGGGTCCATTTATTATTCAGCTTCTTCTGTTCTACCAAGTGTGACATTGAGTTGAAAATAAAATTCTGAATAATGCGTTCACCCTGGACTTTATTTTTTGCTGCACTGTAGTAACTTTTGAGCAATCTTGTTGATGAGTCTTTTTTAACATTCAGAACACTGCAGAACTGACCTAGCTGTTTTCAACTAGACTAAATTGTTCTCAACAAAATCTCATGGTAATTAGCATATTTTTGTGAAGGATTTCATTGTTAAGTCATTTTCAGATAGAAAATATTCAAGTAATAATTTAAAAGAACTGGACATAGACATGTTGTTCTTATTTTAATGATCTTATCCTAATTTAGAATATCCCACCCATGTTTTTACATGCAGTCACAGTATTTATTTTGCTTTCCATGATTCCCATTCATTAAAAAAAAAGAAACAAAAAACCAAAACCCCAAGCCATCACCAGCATATACATCTGGACTGCAAAACCACGGCATTCCAGGCAAATCCAATGGTGTAGTCCTGCCAGAGGGCCTCAGGAGTGCACACGTATGCTGTGCAGTCAACATAAAATCACTTCAAATTTCATGCAAATGAAATTTGCTTGGTTGTTGACAATCAGCTCTATCTAACCCATGGTATATTTAGTAGTTTTGGTTACTAACCTATGAAAAAGATTGTTGGAAGTGTTTGTTGGTTGTTTTGATTTAATTCCAATACATAAGAACATCTTTGTTTTGCTGCTGCTGTGGTTAATCATTGCCATATTGTAGGATTTCCTTGATTGGTCTATATGTATTGCATTTCAGTTTTCTAATTCTAAGAGGGTGTTTTATTTATTTTCTTGCCACAAACAATAAACACCCACTATATGTGTAGATAAGAAGAACTGTACAGGACAATATCCTGCTATAAACCAACAGTGAAATAAAAGTGCATAGAGATAATTAAGATTTAATGCACAGGATCTGGGGTAGTTAGGCACATTAATGCTTTAATCTGATCAAGCTCCCATTCAAAAGCTGTGTTTTAGAACCCCAGCAAGATGATTCAGGGTATTTTTGCCAGATAAAGCATCAGGCCTTAAGCATTAAAACGAGCCTGCCATTTACAGCACACTATGTCAACAAAAGTTTTCCAGAAGACCTAAATGAACCAGGGATGTCGGCAGGAGCAGGAGGAATATGAAAACATCTACTAGGCTTAGTGTCGGGGGAGTCTGAAACTAGCTAGGTTGCTCTTCACCCATTCACTGCCATGAATGGAAAAATTGACATTTCCTTGGATCAAATTCGTTTAATTTCAGATATTAATCTTTATATTCCAATATATAAAGTATAAAATCAAAAACTATTTTTTGTGGCAAAACTCAAAAGCATATGTATCTTGTCATTCACTTTGGAAACAAAATGTTTTTTAAAATCAGCACATTCCTCAGAAACTTTTGATCTTGACAGAGCAGCATATCTATTAAAAATTTATAGCAAAACCCACTATGTAGCTATGTGTAGCCAGAATAAAAACTCATTTGACTTTGCCTTTTGCAATGCATGTAAATATTTTTCCGTTCTGTAGCATATGTTTATGCCACTTTCTTTAAATTTGGAAGTGTTGCATCCCAGTCCTGCCACTTGCTCTGTGTGAGCATGTTATTGCACCTATGTATCCTTTGAAGTCATGCCTGTTTAGTAGATTAGTCAAGCATATGTGACAAATAGATTTTCTTTGTGAAATATATTATCTAATAAATCTTTGATATGCGACAAAACCATTGGTGTGTTTCTGGTTGCCTTCAGTCTTCCTTTGAGATCAGAAAAGGAATGTTGTGATAAAATAATCAATCAAATACATCATAACTTTTTCTATCAAACTTTAATGTTTCAAGTGTGCATTAACCTCTACTACAGTAAAGGATTGGAAAAAATCATTTCCCAGATTTTATAAAATTACTTTCAGCACCAAAGAACTGCAGCCATCTAAATCTTACAAGTCCATTTTTCATGGGCAATGAAAGTGTAATTGCTGCAACGTTTACATATTTGGCAACTGCCACAGTGAGTCCTTAAAGCTTCAGAAAATGGATAATGTAGAAGTTCTCAAAAAGAACATAACTAATCATAGGATAAACAAAACTATAAAACTACTTCTCTCAATTTGAAACATGGCAGTTAACTTTAAAGGAAAAAGAAAAGCAGAAAGTTATCCATATGTATGTTGTAATGATGTTCATATAGAGTAGGTTCTATACAGCTTCTATGAAATAGGTTCTTAATTCAATGAAATTCTTGTTTCTTTGACGATTTTCCTTTTCTTACGTCGGAAGTAAAGAGCTGTAACAAACTTGGAGACAATAGCACAATCCTTCCTCTGAGGCTTACAAGTGTCAAGTTGGCAGGAGATGTCAGGAACTGGCAGATCCCTTATAATGCTAGAAACTGGGAACAACTTTCTTGTTCCTAGCTGCATTCAGTTCAACAAGTCCTGCCCCAAGCTTGTACCAGAGTTGTAGATGGAGTCCAAGGATGCGATGCTGAGCACATGTTCTCCTGAGGGTCATGTCCCCTCCTGTCACACAGGGCTGCCCCAAAGCTCTTTCTGTGCACCACATGGTTTGGAGCTAGCTCCTCACCTGTTGCTGAGTGTATGCAGAATTGTACATGTGGGGCAGAGATTGACTCTCTTCATTTGAGACACCAGAGCTCACTGGGTACATCTAAGCTGCCTGATGGTCCTGCCCATTCATCTTGTCCTGAGATCCTTGTCTCAGATAAAACAGATTATATCCTCTTATTTCTTTCTACTGCCCATAAAGGATGCTTGATATGGCCAGCTAAGAGCTGGGCTCTGTCAGCATTAGAAAATAACTGGAAGTATCCTCTTGCAAGAGTAGCAGACCAGGAGAACAAAGCAGTTTTGGTGCTCAGCCCCCAGCATCAGTACTACATGCTCACAGGGTTCACTTCAAAACCACGCTGCTACCTGCAACTAAAATGCTGATGTAGGCACAGCCTCGACCAGACAATTTGCATAAGTCTAAAATTACATCAGGTAAATCTTGACCAATTAACATAAATTTGGACCTCACCTAAATACCTTCCTCCTCATGGATGCATTTTGAGACAATCCAAGCTAAAGGAGAAGAACATCACCCTTATTTTAGGTTCAGGTGGAGCAGTTAAATGACCTGCCCTCGTCTTAATCAGCTGAGGGGATGTAGAAGCCATATATTTTTTGGGGGACCTTCAGGATCACCAATATTCCTGATAATGAAAGACAAGCAATGGGGAACTGAACAGACTATGTAAAAATAAGAATTTATTAAAAATGCAGCATTACAGTTTATAGTACCTGTTCTTACAATCATCTGAGGAGAGGGGAAAATTTAAAATTACATATGGAGCACAAGTACTTAATATACAGGACAGCGTACTCTCTGAGTAAACCATGGAGTTGAGCTTAAATTGCATAAGCCCTTGAAGTAGCAGCTTTAATTTCTTATTCATCCTTCTCCACTGAATAAGACATCTTAATGTAACTACAGAGAAGCTGTGAAAAATAGTTTGCTGGAAGAGACAGGCAGTTAAGGTAGTGATATGCAGCCTTTATCTGGTTAAACTGAACTTTCTAAGCCTATATGCCAGCAACTTCCCTGGAAACTGTGCATACATTTGTTTCTATGCCTGCATAGCTGTGTGCAACAGAGCCCTGGAGATTGGATTACATCTGCACATCCTTATCTGTCTGCCATGACTTCTGCATCTTCAGAGGAGGAAGATGTATTCTTGTATCTCTTTCTAGTATAATTTGCAGGGCTGCTTGGTCATAGGAGAAGGGCTTTTGTTCCACTCGAATCATAATTTTTTAATTGGAAAAAAATCTCTGAGCATGATTTCATCTGCTCTAGCAGGCAGATCAGCTATTTATACATGCAGACATACGTTTCCCTTTATCTAATGAGTATGCCATGTTGTGGTCTCTGGCTGCATGGCCCAGCCCAAGATTCTTTGAAGCCAAGGGAAAGACATTTGTTCATTTGGCAGCAGCAGGATTGGGATAAGACATAAAAAATTGTGTAAAAAGGCCTTTCCTGTAGAATTCCTGGTTTCGTCTGAAGGAAGTAGTGCTAAATATTTCACAAGAAAGCCTGATCCTGCAATCTAATTTTAGACATGATGTAATAGGAGCCTGTACTAAACAACAGGAGAGAAGGAGGGGAATTAAGGACAAGGATAGAAGTAACAAGAGCATGTCTTTCTCTAGCCTTGTTATTTGTGCATATTGGTAGCTCTGCTGCATGGGAAGATGTAGTTACTAACTTATTTATTTAGGAGTTATTTTGTCTTACATAGTAACAATAGGTGGAGACTATGCCTGCTGTTGTGAAATTTATTTTCCCCTTTCCTGAGGGACAGTTTCTTTACAGGTATAATGAATAATATGTACAATGTGTAAAGTGTTCTGGACATTGGTGCTAACTCCCTCTGCCAGGCCCTGTGCAGCACCCACCACCCAACAACATTTGCTTCATGTACATGGCAGATAGAAAGCCGTAGGCAGGGCAGGACCAAGCTTTTGAGAGAGCTTTTTTCTCCTCTCACATACCAGGTCACAAATCACAGCCTTCAGCTTAGTCCTGGAGGTGGGTACTGGGAGCAGTGGTTGCAGAGGACCTCACAAAAAGGCTGTGTTGGCTGGGAAGAGGGCAGGCTGTGGAAACTGCAGGCGTTTGGGGTGCAAAAAGCAAAGTGGCACCATCACCCTTGGTGACCAGTAAGACCAGTGTTTTCATGTCTGCTACAAGTCTCTGTTTCCATGGCTTGGGAGTGAAAAAGGGCCAGTTTCCACTTGCAAAATAAAGCAGTTCTTTCTTCAAATGAGCCCGTGTTCCCTGCCCACACCTACAGCAAGTGTGTGTGCTGGATTAAGCGTGGTTCTCATAATGTGGGAGATGCTACTTCGCACAGAAATCCATGGAATGGAATTCTTTCTTCAAGTGAATTTTGCAGTTCTCTGCAAGCCAAATCAAACATTAATAACATTCAATCAACATTTCCATATGTAGATATTTTTATCAAACCACAGTCTCTTTCATTGTTATTTTTCAGTATCGCTTTGGTCTCTTGCACGTATTATATATTGACCAAAGTAAATAGCAGTGTAGCTTTATGAAACATTGCTTCACATTTATGGGTATTTTTAAAAGTTTCTGATTTTGTTACTCTTGCCAGTACCAGTAAATGTGTTTGAAGTCCTTCACATGTTGCTTTGTTTATAGTAGAAACACCACATTTTGCTGAGGAGCACATCTCCCTATTAAAAAAATGTAAAAAAAAAGAAGCTGAAGTTTTATTAAATAAAAGGATTCAGAAGACTCAGTTGCTCCAAAACATTTGTGTGCAGGAAAAAAAAGTTTGTGTCCATTTTCGTTAATGATCTCATGAGTTTTACAAGTTAAAACTGAAAGCAAAGAAACCAGGACTGATGTTTAACTGGCAAGAAGCCAATACAATGAAATTAATAACATATGTTGAAGAACCCATTTGTAACAATTTTTCCATTAAAAAAAAAAAAAAGAAGTGGCAGCTTAAAACCACTGACAAGACTGTCTTTTCTTTTTTCCTTTCTTTCTCTTCTTCCCTTCCCCCTTTCCCTTCACTACATAGAACACTTTGGCTTATATCCAAGTTTGCAGTACCAAACTTGTCTCAGAGTTCAGATTAATGCTTTATGCAATTTTAAGTGATCCCCTTGCAGCTGCTGCTCAGGGAAATATTGTACTGGACATGTTTGCACTGAGGAACCGGTGGCAAAACCACAGATGCAGCAGCCATCCCTTGGCAAGTAACAGATGTGGTGTGTGCTGTGTTCAGCCCATCCTTGGCACTTACCTTACTCCTGAGCAATGTGTGGGGCACTGACCCAGCTCACTGCCATCCATGCACAAATTCAGCCTCAAAGTGCTTGGCTTGTGAGACTTTTGTCTTGATTGTTCTCTTGTCACATGTAAGCAAATCTTGTTTGTTGATACCTGAAGTTAAGGCTGAGAAGTGAGGACCCTGGCCTAAAGAAGGCTGCCTCTGTCATTACCATCTGGGATACGTCACCTCCCTGTATTTTTATTTTCCTTCTCAGCCATTGTGTGTTTTCACTGCTGTTGGGTTTGGTTTCTTTCCTCACTCCATCTAGACACTGTGTTGTATGTCCTTTTGGGCAAAGCATTCCCTCTTGCTAAGTTCCCTGTCACATTTTCTATGTGAAACTCCAGGCACACCAGGTCTTCCTGGCCATGCTGGGATTCTCCCACTAAGAGTCTTGAGTGCCTTCAACAGGAAGCACAAGGACAAATTGTTTTGGTCACTAGAACTGACAGGAAGAAAGCATTGTGATTTAAAAAAAATCACTCCTTGGCATAGGGGAGACACCTTGGGTTTCAAACTGGCTAAGGGAGTTGGGGAGGTTCTTTAGGGATACCCTGGTGGTTTATAACCAGGGCACAGGGAATTACAGGAGAATTCCCAGCTGTGGGAGTGCATTGAGATGCCTGGAGATAACTGGGGTATTGGGAAGTGAAGTGAGCTCGTAAGGTAAGGAAGTTAATGAACTTGTAGATGTCCAACAGGTTGGAGGCATTGAATAACACTGAAGATTATTTGGGAAGTGAAACACCACTGCACAATGGGTGGAGACACAAAGCAGTCAAAATAAGGGAAAAGAGAGTTAAAATTGCCAGATAGTATAATTGCAATTAAAGCTTTCAGGGCAATTAGTGTTCATAGTAGGCTGGGAAAATAAGTTAAAGCCTTTGTAATACTGAACTGAATTCTTCTTTGTATAATTTCACTGACTTCATTGGCTTGTACAGGGTGGTACTATTCTGAATTTGGCCCCAAAATCAAAATAAAGTTAAATGCAGCTATCATGCTGTGCCCAGACTTGGAAAGAAATTGCAAGGATTGTGAATAGGAAAATCTTCAGTCATCAGTTCATTGTATGACTTCAGTAGAAAAGGAAAACAGGTGTAGCAGAGTGGGGAAAGAAGACTGACTGTATGAATGAGGAGAGAAATCCAAATTAGTTCCAGTGTTTGGAGACTGTATGAGGTGCTAGCTCCATTTCCTCCACAAAACCGGACATTTTGGGTCTTCTCACAGAAAGCATACCACTGCTCTGGAGATGGAACAACGCTTGGAAAACACTGGAGACTAAAGCTGTTTTCCACTGGAGAAGTAAAAACAAGATAACAATGTGCAGTATTTCTATATTTTCATGTGTTATAGTGTCTAGGCATAGAAAGTCACCTTCTATTCACTGTGACTTTCCACACATATTCAGGTTTAAGCCATATTCCTATTAATTTTCACCTCCTTTTTTTTGTTGTTTCATGGGTTTATTACTGAATCTATTATTCTGTCTTAATCTAATTTCTGACTTCAAGAGTATTTTTTTTCCCAAGTTTCAGCAGTAAGTTGAACAAACCACACTTCTAGGTGCTTGTGCATTACTATATCTAAGTTGTAAGAAGTTATATGAAATAAAAAAGAATAGTGGCTGAAATCTGGACCTTATTCAAGTCAATAACTAAAACTTCACTGACCGCAACATAGTCAAAATGTTGTGTATGTGGTGAATTATTCACAAGAGCTCAGCTCAGTCATTATCTGTTCTTGTGTCCTTCAGCTGGTCACAGAAAGTGCAGGCGCCACACTTGGTTCCTAACAATTGACTTCCAAAGTTAAATTAACCCAGCTTTTAAAAAGAATTCTGTAGAACAGCCTTTTCATTTTCAGGGTAGCTAACCTGATGAAAATGAAACTGAAGGTCCATTATTTTACATTTTACTTTGGCAAATTTTAGACCCTCTTTTTTTCCCTTTACTTGAAAAATTCATAGCATTAACTTATATTCACAGATTTGCAAATCTCTCCTTTTCTATAACCATTAAAATGGTTTTTCTTAGACTTCTGCACATTACTTGAAACTGTTTTTATAACAGTAATTTATTAGGTTAAGTTGGAGAGCTTTTACTGCTCTTTATATAAAAAGACTGGGCTGATTTTGGATCTCTTTAATGTGGCCCTTTAGATGTAGTAGCTCTGACATTAGAACTTTCTGGGAATGTATGCCCAGTAGCTTGGTAATATGCAAAATATGCCAAAGAAGCACCATTCCCTTCAGGATAAAAGGGCATTGTTCTCATTCATTACTGTACTATGTAATGAATGGAGAAAAATGCCACTGCGAATGTCCACAGAAAAAGGGTCTGATGCCCAAAAGACAAGTTTTGTGGCCTTATGTGCTGAGATGGATCTGCAGGCCGCAGTAAAAAGGTTGGGTCAAACTGGAAAAATAATCTGCTGAGCAGAAAGGCTGAGTAGATCTCCTTTAACAATTATGTTGGCATAAAACTTCTCCCTTTTAGGAATTTCTGTAGTATTCCAGTACCCAACTTTCTTGGTCTTTCAGTTTTTTGTCGGGTTGTACTCTAAAGTTGGGTCAGTGAGGTGATATTGGTTCAAAGAGGCCCTAAACTTTAAAGTTGACTGAGCTGTACTTGACTCTAGTTAAGTACTCCCTGCTCTTACATTTTTGGGAATCTGTTTAACCTGGATTTCAAAGACACAATGTGCCATCACCTTCTTGCATGGAAAACAGTTTCAGAGATAAAGTTGTGCAGGGAGCTGGAAAATGCAAGTGACTAGCCATGTTTCCAGCTTTTGGTGTTGTGTGTGGAATGATTTAATGAGATTTTTGTGGGTTACTTTAGCTAGGGCTGAATTCTGGCTTGCACTTCTTTGTGGTCTGGTTTGTAAGCATGGAACCAAGCTGTCCAGAAGCACAAGTCAGCACTGCACAGCATGCATGATCTAATATTAGAGTCAAGTAATTTTAACTTTTGCTGAACTCTGTTAACTAGCCACTTCAGGGCAAAACTGCTATAAATAATACAATTTGCAAGGTGTAAATCAAAGTTACAAACACTCATGTTAGCCATTCAACCTAACAAGGAATCAACTGCTTTATACTGTAACTCACATGAGTAACTAAATTACTTGGAATGCACCTATGGTTTAGCCTTATGGGTGAAGTTGCCTGACAGGTACTAAAAAACAAAGTGAAAGGTTGAGATAAAATATAAGTATGCACATTCTCTCTGGCTTTTGAAATTGCTGAAAATTTGAAAAGTGATAATGAACTATATAAGCACTTCCTACAGTATTTCACAGTCTGTATTTCATTTTCATGTTATAGTAAGTCTTTCAATACAAAACATTTGATTGCTTTTAATTGGTAATTTATTTGTTTTTAATGTGAAATTTATGACTTGACTAATACACAGCAACACATATTTCTGAAAAGTGAGTTGCCCTTTAAAGAAGAACAGGAAGATTTATCACAGAAGTTGTGAATTTTTTGCCTTTTAAAAATGAAAACATAGGGTGAGGGGTTTTTTAAAATTAAAATTAAAAATATGGCTACCTAAGTGGAAAAACACAACACATACTGAAAAAGAATGCCTAATTTAGGTTTTGTTTAGCTTTTTTTATGTCATGAAGTGCTTACATTAAATATATTTTTGGATCCTCTGAATTCCTTATGCAGGAATTCCTTGAAGAACCAAAGTGTGTTAACAAGGATATTATAACTCTACCACTTTAGTGCCTGAAATGCTAACTACTATTTCTCAGAGAAAAGTCCCTTACAGTCATGGCAAGTGTCATCAATTTGATTTGATTCAGCCTCATATAGTTTAGACCAATAAAAGCTGTAGCTTTGTTAATACTTTGTTCACATAAGTAGGCTGAGCTAGTCATGTCTCCCTAAGGAATGTCTTGCCTCCCACTGTCACAGAAATTGGCCTGTCCATACAACCCTCGATTGTACCTGGGGTGACTTGTGAAGTTTCACATAATATTCAGACTTCTTGAATCCTAGAGCAGCAAAACAGGCCAGGAAGAGGGAGTTCCATTTGACAGCTCTGTTGTACATTACACGAGGGTTTACATGGACAAAATATGTAACAAAAGAGTAGTTTCTGAACTCAAAGCTATGAAAAAAACAAATGTCAGAGCTTTTCTCATTTGCGCCTTTGATGGCATACAAAGACTTGTGGCACAGTTTCAACAAAGCACTTTGGCACGTGGTCAGTTAGAGGAGGGCAAGTTCCCCCTGTGCTCGGCCAAACATTTGAGCGTGTGCTTAACTTCAACCATGCTAAATGGCTTCACTGAAGTCAAGTGAAAGCAAAATGATTTAGAGTGAGACTTAAACTTCATATTTCACAGATTGATAGCATGTAAAGTCAGGAAGAATCATAATAGTCATGCAGCCTGACCTCCTATGGAATACAGGACCAAAGAGTTTTGCAAAGTGTTCCCAGTATGAAATCCATCTCTGCTGCCTGAACTATAACTGTGCTTTCAGAAAGACAGGCAACTTTGATCTAGGAACTTCACAGGAGAGAGAATATATTGTATTCCAAGATAAGAATTATTTTTGTTAAGCTGTGAAGAACCTTCATTAAAAATGTGTCCTTTAAGCTGTGAAGAACCTTCATTAAAAATAGCTGTGTCCTGGAATGCTGACCTAAATTTGATGAGATCCAGCTTCTATCCATAATAACCTTTTCTGTTTAGTTAAAAAGATTCTCCCATTTTATTTCTACAGAAGAATCATCAGACCATCATCATTCAAATCTTAATCTAAACTTTTCAATGATTAAATTAAGATGTTTTTTCCTCTTGCTTCTGTGACTGAAGCTTTGCTTGAAACTCTCTTCTGAACATTTTTCAAATAGACAACATCCTATTTAAATGTCTCCACTCAAAAGTGGAGAGAGCTATCCCAATAATAATCTTACTAGTTTCAGTATTCCCCTGTAGTAAAGCTCCTTTGTTTCTATCTGATAGTCTCCTCCCATATGTACATCCAGAACAGCATTTGCTGGCTCAGCCTCTCTGCTGTCCTGAGACCTCTTGTTCATCTGTTTGTACAGCAAAACCACCAAATCCTTTCCTGAGTCAGTGCCTAAGGACTGTCAACCATTCTGTAGAAACAATCTGTATTTTTCATTCTTAATGAGAGGTCTTTTAATGAAGGCCAACATTGCATGTGGCCTGTAACAGTGATACAGGTGAGGCCCACTTACAAATCAGCTCTTATTTCTGTGTAGTGCTGTATGTCTTCATCATTACACACATTTTCCAATTTTGGCGTCATTTGCAACGATTTTATATTTTCTTCTATATATTTTTAAAGTACCCAGTTCTATTGATTAACAAATTTATGCTACATTTAATAATTATTTATTAAGTATATTTGCTTTTTTGAGATTCATTGCCTACCAGAGGGGAGGAAGAGAGAATAACATTTGCTATGCTCTTTGCATAGGAATAAAATTGAGTGGTCAACCCTATTGAAAGAATGAGCCAAAGAAATGCACAATGAAAAGTGAAATAGACCATAAAAAATCTTTCTTATGAATTAATAATGTTGGTGGCAAATTTTTCATCCTGAACTTAGTTACTCTGCTTTAACATATTCTGTTTTAACAGTAACTATTTCCTTTGGCTTTCATCACATGGCTTTCCATGAGAAAGTCAATTGGGTGATTGTGGGTGAGTTTTCCAGATTTAGGGACTTCAGTTAATATCACTGAGAAGGACTCTTAAGAAAATGTGGAGATTAAAGATTCAATTGATTTCACTGCAGATAGCTGATTGAAAAGAGACAATGTGACAATGTAGCACTAAGGCATTAATTTTAGCTTAAGAAATAGTTATGTCCCAATTGGTTCATTTTTAATTGCCTTTCTTAAATGTGATTATTTCCCAGCTGGCTGCTTTTCCCTTTCATTTTCTTTCTAAATTAGAACAATTGGCACAAGAAATGAAATGGACTCATATCATATGTGAAAAACAGGCTTGAGCCTGACTGACTCAAGACTATTTATGCAATCCCTCTTTAACTGGTGAATATCATCACCATCAATATATGAACAGTAAAAGCTCATTTCTGGTTGAGATATTTCGTAGAGCACCTTCTAAATACAACCCTGACACTTGAGAGAAAGGAGTTTTATAGTCCTTAAAGTCACTCGCCCCCTTGCACAATTTGCCTTTTCTCCTTGTGACTGAGTTTTCCATTTAAAAAACCTAAGAATAATAATCTTACCTTCTTGTATGAAGTGCTTTGAGGTCTGTCATGGAAAAGTGCTTTGTCAAGCAGAATTATTATGCAGACCCCCTGTAGCTTCAGTTTTTTGGAAGGTAATTTTAGTTTGGCTAAGGGCACTTGTGTGACGACAGGTCACGCCATCCTCTATTGGGCAACTTCATGATGCTTCTGACCATGTACCTCAGCCACACAGAGGGAAACTGGCCTAGGGAACTGGCAGACAGGTTTGTAATTTAAAAGATTAATTTAAACAGAGAAACAGTCACTTATTTCCCTTTCCAGGAGGTCCAAAACTGAGTGCAAGGGACCATGACATGCTTGGCTTAGTTTTTGTACAAAATCCCCTGTATCCCTGAGTAGGTGTGTTTTCAAATAGCAATTATTATTCACTGAGGGGGAAGGAAGGACTGTGAAGTAGATGAACACTGGAGACTTAAACAATGTCCAGAGAACTTTTATCACTGTAGGAGTGCAGGGTGGAAAGCAATAAAGGTTGAAATCCTCAACTTGTACATTAATTGTAACTTACCAAGTAATACCTTTATCACAATCACATAAACCCAAACTCCCTCCCTGCTTCCTGCTGTTCCTACAGCCTCCAGGGCTTCAGTGGCCTTTGGGTTTTCTTTTTCTTTTCTTTCTTTCTTTTTTTTTTTCCTTTAGAAACATATACCTTAATGTGTTTTCTTTCTTTTTTAATAAAAATATCAAAGACATACTTATCAATGACTGAGGAGGGAGAGCTGCGGTAAAAGCTATTTTTTAACTGGAACACGCACCATGCTGTGACACACTCATCCAGCAGCAGAAGATTGATGGCTAGACATGTGGAGAGAACTGCCACTGATTGAAATCAGACAACTGCAAGCTGTGAGGGAGATTCAGGGGAAACCATTTTAACCACAGCAGTCCAGTCTTAGCACACTTGGACAGGGGCTTTCCTCTGTCTGAAGTCTGCGCTGCAGGACACAAAGAAACTAGGCAGTACACTGAGGCCAAAGGCAAAAAAATAAAACTATGACAACGTCAAAGATGTATGTGTACATCTCTATCTATCTCACCTCAGCAAATTATTTCCTTCACTAACAGATAATAGATCAGAAATTTCATTTCTCAAGTACCAGTCATCTTCTTACACCCTTCAGATTCTTTCTCAAAGACCAGAAGAAAGGGGAAAAAAACAACAAACCAAGCTTTCAAATCAGAAAAAAAGATTAGGAATTGTACTAGAAACCTGATTTTCAGAAGTGCTAAGCACCTGGAGTGTCGATTACAATTCCTGTGAGCTGGAACCGTTCACCATGTCTAAAGACATCAGATTGCTGCCGCACAAAATTGTGGTTTACTTAATTGCATTTTGGAAACATACCTCTTATTTGCTGCAAAACAGGGAGAAGTGAAAAGCGTGATGCTGGGGAAGGGCATGTTCCCCAGCACCCATCTCCGGGGCTGCCAGGGTGGGTGTTGGTAGCAATTGCACAGCCGTGCACTTGTAGCGAGACATTTTTATTTCATTACCGGTGTCAGTTTACAGCCATTAGCTAAGCAGATTGGCCTGGACCAAAATGCCTCCTTTTTGTGTGCATGCATGTGTCTTATCGCTAGATCTTACTTCCATTATTCAAGTATTTAAAAAAAAAAAAAAGGAAGGAAGGAAAGAAAAGATGAAAAATAAAAGGGAGAAAATAAAGGCTTTACTTGCATTATGTTTTGTGGCTTGTCCCTGTCCTCTAGTCAGAACAGTCTGAAATAGGTTTTATTGGAAATCATTACCTAAATTCCAGCACTGAGAAGAATATTGATCTCTTGTATGTAATGGTTGCCAGACTGCAGAAAGTAGCAGAGAGGGCTCCAAGTGGGCCGACAGAATGTCAGTGACAATTCATTTTTTCACTAATTAGGATGCTGGTTTAATATCCTGTAAAAAGCACTTAATGCCAGCCTTTCCATAGCATCTGTCCAGCCCTGGCGGCAGCGGGGGGCTGCTCCTGGGGTGGTGGGCTGGCAGATCAGCACTGGAGATCAGCTTGGCAGGGCCCCGGCATTCCCCCGGCACCCTGCACGCGCTCACCAGCTGTCCCAACTTTCCAAGGCCCTTCTCAATTTTCTAAATATGTGTCACATAAAAATAAAATTTTGGACAGTGATGCTCTGAGGAGCCCCGTGCCTGCGGTGCATAATTCATTCACAGTGTCCATAGCCCATTATTCCCACATTCCTCCTGCAGAGCTATCAATTTCATCTCTGGCCAAGCTGGAATCTGAATCTTGGGAGAGCAGTGAAGTGGTGGTGATGCGGGTATGCCACTTTTTTTTTTTTTGCCCCACTCTTTTTTGACTGCCCAGCAAGAAATGTTACATTCATTTTGTGTTTGCATACATGAGCTTCTTGGTAAGAGACACATAAGTAGCTCCAGATTCCCAGATTTGGTAGATTTCAGGAGAATAAAAATATGTGACTGTCCATTAGATGCTGAACCACACTGGGAAAAATATGATCTTCTTCTCAAAATAAAACTGCCAGTTGTTCAGTGCATCTCTCACCCACTAACTCTCACGGGAAATCACTGCTCTGCTAATGAGGTTTCTGCTCATCTCTCAAAATGTGTGAGGATTCCTATAGATTTCCCTGTGTTAATCATTTCAGTAACCAGAAGCATGCAACTTCGCAGAGATATCAGTGGCAGTTAATTAACACAGTGCCTGGAACACCTGTCCCAGTGCTGCAATGACCTGTGGAGAATGGTTTGTACTGCATTTAACCAAGACAGCAACCAGTGTGCTGTGAGCACACTCAGAAGGGTACCAGCAAACTACAGTGTAAATTCATGTCAATTCTCCTAGATCTTTTATCCCCCATCAGCCATCCTGAAAATAGTGTCAAAACACTGTCACAGAAAGGCTAATCCACTGCACTGCACAAAAAAATAGCAAAAGGCTTCTCATATTAAAGAAATTAGGACAGATGAAGAGATTTTAAGGACTAATGAAGGAGCTGGCAAAGCAATGTCATAATGGAATTCAAGTCTGTTATCTGTACCCTGACCAATTCTCTATTTGCTGCGTTTAGCAAAAAAAAATTCCTTTTTTCTGTCAAAAATGAACATTCTTAGCTTAAGTTGTTCTACCTCTTTTTTCAATTATGGTAACTTAAATATTAAATTAATTTATATTAAATTTATTTATGTTAAATTTATATTAAATATAAATCACTGTGATTAACCAGTAATAGAAAAATTGACAGCAGTAACTCTATTGAAAATCCATCTGGACACTGTCCTGGGCAGCCAGCTGCAGGTGGCCCTGCTTGAGCAGGGCATTTGGAACAGGTCACCTTCAGAGATACTTTCTAAACCATTCTATGATTCTGTGATTCACATATGTAAATTAGTATTAATGTGTTTACATAGAACCAAATATTTCTAACACAAGAGCACTAAAAGGTCACAGTTAAATGCTAATAATTTGAGGCAGACAAAATGTTATTTTTAGTCCTATTTGTCAGTGTGAGAAGCATGTAGAGATGCAATGTTAGAATTCATCATGTCTAATATCAGCCATCTCAAATTTGGGTATTTAGTCTAAGACAGCTCTTTTGTAATCATGTCTCTACAGAAATAACAGAGGCTGCTGGTGTGCAACCAAATACCTACTGCACGGAGCAGACCCTGAGGTAAAGCTCTCCATTCATTCATGCTCAGGGCTTGTCTTGGAAGGAGACTGGGAGAAAATTAGCACCTATACAGAGTATCAAAGGCATACACTAGATGAGATACAGTCCACGCAGAATCTAGAAGGGGCAGTGAAATTTCTTCTAGCTGTAGAATGACAGAATGTATGAGTAGGTACAATAACTAACTTGGGGAAGAAATTCCCTTTTGTGCTGGTTTTGGCCAGAGTAGGTTTAATTTTCTTCATAGCAGGGGGCTGTGTTTTGGATTTGTGCTGACTAGAGGGTTGATAACATAGAAATGTTGTTGGTTTCCTCTTTTTTTTTTGATGAACAGGGCTTACACAGAAGGCCAAAGCCTTTTCTGCTTTTCGTAGTAATGCATGAGAGGTTGGGAGGAGACACAGCTGGGACAAGTGACCCAGACTGACCAAAGGGATATTCCAGACCATATGGAATGCTCGGTATAGAAAGTGGGGCAAAAAGGAGAAAGGAGGGACATTTGAAATTATAGTGTTTGTCTTCCCAAGTTACGTGTGATGCAGCCCTGCCCTCCTGGAGATGGCTGGACACCTGCCTGCCCATGGGAAGCAGGGAATTAATGCCTTATTTTGCTCTGCTTGTTTGCAGGGCTTTTGCTTTCTTCATGCTTTCTTCTGCTTTATCTGATCCCATAGGTTCTTCAGCTTTTACCCTTCTGATTCTCTCCCAGTCCAGCTGTGGAGGAGTGAGTGAGCAGCTGTGCGGGGCTTGGTTGCTGATTGGGCTTAAACCACAACACCATTCTAGACAACAAATTCAAGTGAGATGGACTTGGATCCTGATGTCTTGGCTTGAGACAGTCAATTGCTTAGAAGGTCCAGGGCAGAAATAAAACCTGCAACTACATAGAAGATCCAGGGCAGAAATAAACCTGAACTAAACTAACACATTCCAGTCTGGCAAGACAGACCTTTTGCTACCAATGATTCCTCACTATGAATATCTGTAAGTTCTTTCTTATCATTTTCCAAAGAAGAAATTCAGCAACTTAATGCAGTTTTTTCTGGTTTTTTTTCTTTGAATTTTCTTAATTTTCCTTCTGAAATTGAGAGGCATATAGAACATGTAAAGATGAACTCATATGCTATTTCCAGGAACAAATATATTACAGAATCAAGACACTATTAATGTCTCTTGAGTAGTCCTCTAAAAATCATTACAGCTTTTAAAGAATTCTAATTAGGCATGTCTGAAGCGCCAAATCCAGGTGGATTTTCACCCACTTCCAATAATATGGCCACTCTGAGCCCTCACTGAAATAAATCATATCTCTGGAATCTAACTGTAATGGAGATCAGGTTCTGACTTATCCCATAACCTCCCAAAATAAAGTTAAGTTGCTCTGATGCTGCATGTTTTAAAGCTCTGTGGGGGTTACAGCTGCGTGCCTGTTAACAATCCTCCAGTTGCTTTCATTTAGTAGCTACAAAACATAGCACTAAAGCAGAGAGGAGAATGGTGAGATGGGTCATTCTTCTCCTCTCTTTCCCCTGATTTTCTAGGTTTGCTGTGTGCTTACATGGTACTTTCCTGCACACATCTATGGAGTATTGTCAGCATCTGCTTCTCACCTGAAGCCGTTTAGGACTGTAGCTGCAGCATGGAGGAGGAAGAAACATAATTTCTATCCATGACTTCGGTTTTTCTTAGCAACTGTTCCAAGATGAATATTTTAAGGTAAGAAAACTGCAGTTTTTCCATAAAAAGGCCCCATCATCATTTTTTATAATGCCTGAATCTATATTTGATCAACAAATCTCTGTCTCTACATCTTTCTTAGGAGCTAAACTAAAGAAGTCTATACATATGCCTTCAACGTGGCCAAGGTGAAAGGAATTCAGTGAAACAATCTCAGTGGATTTGTACTGTTTTGTACTCAATGTAAAGAAGAAAAGATCCATTTCAAAAATCTAAATCGCTGCTTAAAGTTAGGCAAATCCTACATACCTTGCCAGTCAGATAGAGTCTGCAATATTAAGCAGGCCCTCATTTGAAAAGATATGTCAGTACAAATCAAGTCAATCAAGACACAATTTCAAATATTATTACTATTATTGATTATTGTTGTGACAAAATATCATGAAATCTATGACGTTTGTTATTCTGAATAAAGTACATCTTTATATAGAAGTCATCTCAGGTAGACAAGAAGACATAGGGGATTTTCTTTGGACGGTCACTGTCTGATCTGATTCTGCTGTTGCCTTGCTACAAGATGAACTGGGTGTGGGCAGAAACGATTCGTTTCTGAGTTCACCAAAGATGTTGTAGTTTGGAAGAAGCTGTTATGGTTCCTCCTGACCCTGTCCCAAATCCCCTTCCTGTGTTTAGAAAACACATATTTTTAAAACTCACATGTATTAAACCTGATGATAATTCTGCAAAGTTAATTTCAATGAGGGAATGAAATTCATAGTATACTCATACTGTGAACGCACTCATCATTGTTTGCTTAATAAAAGCAATTAAAGGCCAAAAAAAATTACATTAGTTCCAAGTAGTTTTGGTCAGACCACGTAACCATAAATATGATAATGATTGTTTTTTATTTATAAGCTATTCACCAGGTTGACTACATGACACACACTGAAGGTGAATTTCAAAATTAAATCTTCACTTAAGAAATCATTTAAAGGAATGAGAGCTGCCTAAAAACTGGCAAAGGTTGCATTATTGCTCACACATGCCTTTCACAGTGCTTTAATGAGGATTTATAAGTGTTTAGAGGTTGTCAAACCACCTGTTTGTGGGTCAGAAATAGACTGTCCAGTCTGAAGACATGTGAGCCTTTACCAAACAATGCTTGCAGGACAAAGGACAGGATGGGGAAATAAGTCTGTTCCAAAACTTACTTAGATATTAAACTTTAGGGGGGGAAAAAAATAAAGCATTGAAATGATACTCATCTGAATGCTCTTAAAATGGCCCTGTAATGAGCACAGCTTAACCAGGGATGCATATTGGATCATATTGCATTTGATTTTGGAACAATTTAGTTATGATTAAAGGCATTAACAATGATGATGATCATCACCAGATCATCACATGCTATTGTTCTTGTTTCTGTACTGTACAAGAGATACATATTGAACTAAACCCCACTGCAGAGAGAATCAGTGCTCTAATTTAGATCTGTGTGGCCAGCAGGTAAACAGGCTGCACTGCTGTGGGTACAGCCTGTTTTCCTGGAGGAGCTGAAATATATTCCATGCATCCCTGTGCAAACTGAGATTGGAGATGATTTCAAGGTTACGTATCAAGCTGATGTCCATGCTATAGTCATTCTATCAGGCAAAACTGCACAGCCTGCAGGACTTCAAAAATGGAGCCCATGGTTTTACTCTCAGCTCTGTGACCATGCTACTGAAACCTGAAAACCAGTAGGAATGACAGTAATTGCAACAGGACAAACAGCTCCCCAGTGATTTCACTGAAAGGAGAGTCTATGTAAGTGCAAATGAATTAACATTTCCTATAGATAAGACTCAAGGAGTCAGAAAAAGATACTCTTCCAAGGGTAAAGATTTGAAAAGGTAAAAAACAAAGCTGGTGATATATGACCTGGGGTTTTTTTCAACTGTGATCAAGAATGATTTTTAGGGCTGCTGTTTCTCTCTATTGCTCCAAGTATTATTAACCATTTGATACAAAAAGGCCCAAACAACTAAAAAAATATTGTTTCTAGAGTATCTAAATATCCAGTCCTATCCAGCCTTTTTATTACCTTGTGAACAATCATTAGCTGAAATGGCATCATTGTTTGTAGGAACATTATAAGAGCACCTCAGATTCCCTTTGCATATGAAAGTAGCTTAGCAATTTTTAGAAGATCTATCAGACAAGATCAGATGGCTGGATTTTATTAATGAACAGTCTCTGGATGTATAACTTCACAGTCCCAGGTCTGAACAAATAAAAACAAACAAACAAATGCTTTTTTTTTTCTAAAATTGAAGTAGACTTTTGCATGTGTCGTACATGTCAATGAATTCCAAAGGAAGTTTTACCACATTGTTCTGTGGGAGTAGAGCTGGTGCTCAGTTTCCCTATTACTCTGAGGGATACCTTGTAAAATATTACTGTGCTTGTGGTACAAAATATGTGATGAAACATACTGTCTTTGCCCCTAACACTTCTTCCACTGAGAAAAGTCAAGTGAAAAATGACAAAGCATCAATATTCGTATTTTTACTTAGTCTTTTGTTTCTTAGAGAAAATTGTGTTAATGTATTCTGAAAGATAGGGTTTGCCACAATAAGACAAAAGAAACATTAAAATGAAACAGTGAAAATAGTATTTTCTCTCCCAGAATTGTCACAAAAAGAGTTCTGCAGGAAAAAAAGTGTTAAGCAAAAGGTGTGTTATCTTTGATTAAATTTTTGTTTCATTAAAGTCTTTATTTCAAAATGGTTTTTAATAGAACAAGTAAAAATTGAAATAGGCTTCAAAAGGAAAATATACAATTGAGTGAGAAGAGTATAGGCAATTCACAAAGTTACATTAGATGAGATCAAATGAGACTATGTGTTCTGAAAATGTGTAAATCATTGTAAATTCTTCCCACAAACAGATAAAAGAAAGTAAGTGAATATCAAAGGCTACATAAACACTTAGAAGAATAAGGTACATATCATCCTGTTTATAAAACATTTATGGGCTGGTGTGTTGAGGCGAGCCTTTTTTCTCTCCCAGATTTTCAGCACCTTGAGCTTCAGCCAAGAAGTGGAGCTTCTGCTCACAGAGATGATGCTTCAATGATGTCCAGCTCTCACTGCTGTCTTGCTGCCTCTTGACACTCCAAGAGTCATGCAGCCACTTTACCACTCCTTCACCTGGATCACTCCTGCACTGGGGAGAGAATCAGAAGAGCAAAAGCTGGAGAACCTATGGGATCAGATAAAGACAATTTAATGAAGAAAGCAAAAGCCACGCAAACAAGCAAAGCAAAACAAGGCATTAATTCCCTGCTTCCTGCAGGCAGGTATTCATCCATCTCCAGAAGAGCAGGGCTGCATCACGCGTAACAGTGACTTGGGAAGACAAGCACTATAATTTCAAATGTCCCTCCTTTCTCCTTCTTGCCCCTACTTTCTATACTGAGCATTCCACATGGTCTGGAATATCCCTTTGGTCAGTTTGGGTCACCTGTCCCAGCTGTGTCTCCTCCTGGCCTCCTGTGCACCCCCCACCCCCTTGCCAGCATGGCAGTACGAAAAGCAGAAAAGGCCTTGGCTCTGTGTAAGCCCTGCTCAGCAATAAAAAAAAATTTAAAAAAAAAAAAAAAAAAAAAAAAAAAAAAAAAAAAAAAAAAATAAAAAACCCTCTTCAACCCTCTTTAATTCAGCACAAATTCAAAACACAGCTCCTTACTCACCACTGTGAAGAAAGTTAACTCTACCCCAGCCGAAACCAGCACAATCCCAAATTAGCTTTCGATGCAAAGTTGCTTAAGGATTTGCATAAGTAACTGATTTTCTTCTCCCTATTTCTTCTCTTCTATTTGGCCCAGCCATTTGGTGGAGGAACCAACATGGGCATGTGATCTAGCACTATGAGATTAAGTAGTCAGGTCAAGGTCCTGACCAACCATAAAATCATCCATTAATGAAACATCCCTTCTACCCAGTGGATAGGCTGATCAAAAACCTGTGCAAACCCACCTGGCTTCAACAGGCTTGGGAGCAAATTTTCATGAGCTTCCTAAAACCTTGCCTTATAAAGCCTCTCTTGCAGTGGAAATTCTTAAGGGAAAGATACTGGGAGATTTGATCAGCAAGAGCTTTAATCAGATTTCTAGATGCCAAAATGTAGTGAATTGGAATATCAAGGATTACAGGTCTGAAGAGCTTCAACTGACATCCTTGTCTACTCACTTTACACTGTATATTTCCCATAACATGAGCTCTCATTGGAACAAATCACTGTTCTTGTCAACAGCATCCTACAAAGAGCCTCATATATAAAGTGTGAATTGAACAAAACCCGTGAGTACTCTCAGAAGTAAGATGGCACATGGCAAATATTTCTCATTTCCTTGCTGTAAATGTAAGTCAAAATAATTTACTCTGGTTTGCTTTTAAGATGTATTTTGTCGTCAAGTCAGGAAAAAAAAATCTATTTTTAACACTGCATTTCTAGTGTTTTTTAAGAAAGTGGATTTAAAACTTCTTTATTGTTGCTTTTAAATGGAATGGTTTATGTTTAAGAGTGCTACATTTGAAAGAGATATTTTTAGACTTCTGAAGTGACATGTAATGCAAAAAAATAGCTGTCTGTTTTCAAATAAGCTCCAGGTTGGAGAAAATACTCCATTGCCTGCCTATGAATCAAGCAGTGAAAGAATAAAAAATAAAGTACCTTCTGTCTCAGCTTTGGAAGCCAAATCTTGGATGCATCTCTGTTGCACACAGCACCACAGCAGAAGAAGGAATAGAGTGTCTATGTGTATTAGGGAGCATTTTTCATCTCATATATCACTGTCATTTTGGTGTTGTAATTCCAGAGAGTCAGCTAATCTTCTACATTCACATCAACACAGATAATTTAAAGTAAAAATTTGAGGTGTTGGGGTTTTTTTATAATTTGTCTTCCCAACTTCTCCTGCCTGTTCTTCCCTCCACAATAGATGGATAAAGCAGATGTGTCAGCAGTGAGCTTTTTTAGCTAAATTCCTTGTTGAGTTCAACCCACGTGCCTGCCTAACAATGAGAAGAGCATTCCTTGCAGTGGCCTTGGTGCATTACAAAAGGATTTAGTGTCATCACTTTCCAAGCTACATTACAATTCCTTACAAAATATTAAAAGAAATAATAAAAAGATTCTCTTGTACACAGCTCAAAAGCAGCCATTCAAAACTAAGCAGAATGACTGAAAGAGTTACTTCAGTGAAGTATTTTCTGAGATTTTTTTGAAACACCAGTGTCCATTTGTCACTGGCCATGCACAAATTAATCCTTGTGAAGATTGCTGGAAGAGGAAAATTAATAAGAGAGCTGCTGGCAAGAATAGTAGAGAAACAACTGCTGGCTATAGAAATCTGCCTAGGACTCTGAAAACAAGAGGTAATGAAATGGAGAGCAAAGAGAAAGGGTCAGTTTTCTGTGGCTGGGCAAAGCTGGATTGAAGAGCAGGGAAAAGGGAAGAGTGTTCCTGAGTAGTTTAGATCTAAGAGGAAAGATGTATTCTTACAGGCATGAGAAGCACCGGGTTTGTCAGGCAGACAAAGATGAACCTGGATACTTATAAGCAAAAAGCTAACAGAAGATTATTGTAGCTGGTGAATCAATTATCTCAGTGGGGAAGATTTAGGCAGTGAAGAGCTGGAAGAGATGATGGAGGAATTCAGCTGTTTTGACACTGGGAAGTTTTTAACTGCAAAGACTGGAAAGGTGAAACAAAGGAGTCTCAGAGCAGAGACTCAGTGGAATTATAGCAAGATGGGAAAAAATGCACTGTTGTGCTCCAGTTATCTAGAGGTCTCTGGGCTATTTGATGCCTAAACACTTTGCATCTGATTTCCAGAACCCTGGTGAGTTTTACTTTGAAAACTTAACACTTTTCTAAACAGCACAAGTTAAAAATGACAGCAAAAACTTCTAAATGGAGCAGCCAGTTTGAACCTTTCAGGTAAGGGGGACAAAATAAATAGGGGTAAAGGATGTTATGTCGTCCTTGGAGTTGTGGAGCTTCCCTCACAGCTGCCCCAAAATGCACAGAGTCTTTCAGGGTCAGCTTTCTGGCTGCCCTGTGCAGAGCAGCTCTGTTGTACTTCAGGGCATGCAGGGGCTCTGCTGTGCATCCAGCGTGGGGACGCCGGGCTCAGCCCGCAGCAGTGTGACCTGAAGTGACACCCTGATGATTAGTGAGCTTCAGATTATTGGACTCCTCAAGTGCATGCTGTGGGCTGCAGGGGGTAGGCAGAGCTTGGACAGCACACATCTGTCTATGTGATCAGAATGACCAACCCACCTTTATGAGATTCTTTTAAAACAAAGAATGATCTTTGTTAGGCCCTGGGGGGCCCTTACCACCAGCATGAAGAGTACTTATTAACCATAAAAGCATGCTTAAACTGATAATATTCAATATACCTGCAGGAGAATGAAAATCACCAGGCTCGCTTGGGCAAAGGTAACTCTGTGACACAGAACCAAGAGACAGACCACAAATCCCAGCCTGTGGCCCCAGGCTCTCCAGACATGACTCCTGACTCCTGGCTTTGCTAGACTGGCTGCATCAGAAGTGGCCTCCCCATGCATTTTAGGGTAAAAATGGGTTCTGAATATTGCGAGTTAATTCTCTGATTTCATGCCCGCACAACCTCTCTTGGGGTATACCTGATTTTGAAATCGCTTCTGTACTTTTATTTAGCCTCCACCCAGATAATTACAGCAGTGTGGTATCACTATGGCTAGCCACATCATGTTGGCTCCCCTGTGTAAAAGGGAAGGAGGTTTTGTCCTCTTAGACTATTTATTTTTCCTTTTTTTTTTTTTTTTTTTAATCCTGGGCTTTCAGCAGCATTGAAACAAAGGACTGAAATTCTTTTAAAAGTTACATGAAAAATTCAGGCCTTCCTTTACCAATTTCTCTTTGTTTTGTGGTCTTCCAGAGTAGGATGGGTCATTGTGGAAAATATGGAGAAGAAATATTGCATTAGGAACAAAATACAAACATGATAAAATGAATCTAGAAAGAAAAAAAGGAACAGGGAGTCAAAAGGAATGCTTTCCAAAACATTTCTAAATGTGTACTTCTTTATGCCATACCATTGTCAATGGTATGGCATAAAGACACAGTCATCAGAGCAGTCTCTTGGGGATTCAATATTTCACAAGGTTAGAAATTCTGTAGAGAAGAGACTTGTGTCTGTCTCACTCTGCATTTCCTTTGAAGAGGAATATGAACATACAAGCTTGGATAGACCTGGATTCTGTTTAGAGGGAAGGAAAGTGAAGCAAGACACAAAAAATTGTTTCACCCATCCCACTTAAATTTCTGATTATCAAACCTGCTATACCTTAAGTTCTTGCACACTTAGTCCTACTCAATACAAGTAATTTCTAGGAGGAATTAAGGATCAGAGTCCCAGAAAAGCACATGATTTATCTGCATAAACAGGAATTAGGGAGAAGCCTCAGTAGACATCCTCCACAAATCTGTGTGCAAAATGGTGAAACTCTTCTTCCTAAGCTCAGAATTAGAAGTATTGTGACACCATTTTACAGCACCTGGCAACGTTTTCCAATAGACAGATCTGTATAAAATGATTCCATTTAATCTGAACCAAGCTTCACTGGTGGGCTGGCTGTTCTGTAGTAGGTTTCTTTATGAGTTTGGTGTTGACAATGACATTTTGAATTTTCTTTCTTCACTGAGGTCATATAAAGGTAGACAGGAGACAACACCTACAAATTCCCAGCATGGGAAGGGAAATGATAGTAAAACTTCCCCTATTGTGTAACACTAGCAGTGAAGGAGTATAAATGCACAGATATCTGTGAGTCCTCCTTGAAAAATTAAGAATGTAATCTATAACTAGCAGTTTGCTTTCCTATGAGAGCACAGTACAAGTCAGAATCAGAGCTGGAGGTGACACACAGACATTTCATGCTTATCTACATAGTTTAAGGGGCTTTTGAAAATACCTGAAGTGTACTCTAGTACACTTTAAAATATTACAGAAAGCTGAGCAGAGGTGGAAAATAAAGTATAATTAATAACAATTTAAGCACATATCTGTGTATGTGTAAGAATGTCTACATAGTTATTAAAAGAAAATGAGTAACTATCAAATATAAAAGCACAAATCATAATGAAATCCAAGGTCAAATATTGAAAGGAAATCACAACAAAGGTCAGGGTTGACTGCCTGAATCCTAAACAGCTAAGTCATTGACAGCTACAAAAAATTACTTAACTCTAGGGTAGCTCATTTAGTTGTCTTTGTGCATGTAGGAGATATCCATTTCAGAGACTGAAATACTGGCTACTCTTAAAGCCAATTTTTGCATTAGACCTTCAAAATGTGGACAGTGCCTGCTATTGTGTGGTGGTGACACAAAGCACACAGGAGGATGAAGATGCACTTTTTATTTGTACAATTGCCAAACAAAGTCAATGGCAGTGAAGCAGCATAAATTTAATATCAGGAGAGGCAAATAGTAAGTGAAATCATCTATTCATAGTTAAAAAATGATTGGAGACATAGATTCCTTGTGGTTAAAATAAAAGAAATCACTTCATGCCTAGCTGCGAATGGAGTTCAGTTTGGCAGTGTCGGAAGGCTGTCATGTCATTAGCCCTTTATAATCCTAACCACATGCTTCCTCTCCTAGCCCCATCACAAAAAACTCCAACCTGGTTAAGCATTAATTACCTCCTTCCTTCATTCACAGGCGCTACAAAGAATTCCGTCTCAAAGTAGCACCCACATTGCATTTTCATTGAACTGATGGAGCTGGAAACTGAAATACATAAGTAGGAGATGCCATAATATTGGCACTGCACTGCAATGGTTCAGGAAAGACTAGAAGGCCCCCTAAAGATTTATGGGATTTATGTAGGAGATTTTATGGCAGCACTATATCCCTCAGCACATGGTGCTGCTGGCAGAAGCTCCTTCACTCACCCAGTGCTGGGCTGAGCTTCACTATGCTGGAGACCTGGTTTTGGCCAGGGTTATGTGGCTGCAGGGCCCCCCATGAGGGCATGCACAGCAGGATGGGACAGGGTGGCCCTGGAGGTGCTGGGTTAATGCCTGGCATCACAGGGAGCTCCAGCTGCCGCAGCATGACTGTGGGCCAGAGCGTGGATCACCTGGACATACCACAGCTCCTCATGGCTGCCATTTAGGAGAGAGATGGGGAACTGGGGAAACTTGCTCCCCAGAAATAATGGAGAAGACAAATGCACTTTCACTTCTGTGTTTCTTTTGCATTTCCTTTCAATGAGACAGGATTTGAATGAGTCCTCATCATCTGTGCATGCTCCAAAAATCCTTTCCACACGTCTCCCCTTTCCCTCCAGGGTTAGTCTCACCGCTGTGTTCATATGATAAAAAAACCTATCTTCACTAGTGCATAATTTACAGATGTTCAAAAGGCTCTTTCTTTGCATTAATGCCTGGAATTAGGGTTAAAAATAATGAGGATTAATAATTTTATTCCTAAAGCACTCCCCCTGCTGATGGACTCTGAGAGAACTGTACTATATATTTAAGTATATGATAAAATGTAGGCAAACATAAGAATGGTCACTGAACAAACCTTGATAACCTGTAAGAGGGATAAAATAAGACAGTGAAAAGGGACTGAATCCTAAGAAAAAACAGCAAAGACTGTGGTAGGAAGACATGAACATGGAGTAATCATATAAAAAATTAGCAAATTTTTTTGCTAATTTTTTTTTTAAGAGGAAAGACCATTCTCACATTTCTCAGTTTGGAGGAAAAGGGATCTTTGAATTCAGCGCAGAGTGACTTCAGCAGCTCAGGACCACTCCAGCACACTCCTCGCTGCTGGAGTGTGGCATTCCCTGAGGCAGCAGTGCCTGGTGGAGGTTGCTGCAGTGAAGGGCTCGGTGTGTGCTGAGGGAATTCAGTGGGAATGAGCTCAGGGAGGATGTCATGGATGCTGCCAGCACTCAGACTGCTCCCAGCTCCTAAAAGCCCTTCCCTCCCTACTCAAATCAAGAAGTTTCTTCTTAAGCAGTCCATGTAAAACAATCCTGTAACACACTAATGGCTAGAAATGGAGGTCTGAGCAAGCACGCATGTTGACAGCTCTGAAATACAGAGAAAGGAGTGGAGAGCATGGGAGAGGTGTGGAAGGGGCCCTTACTGACAATCATGATAAATGTTTGCGGCTTTTCTTTCACACTTGGAAGTGTAACAAACACCAGATTAAGCATTTGCAGGTAGGAATTTGGGCAATCTTTATTTAATGATGTTCAATTCTATGTGTAATACTATTGTGTGGCTTTATTATTACAATCTGTTTCTACCTCTCCCTCTCCTTGCCTACTCCCCCCAGCTCCCAGTGCAGTCAGACATGGAAAATATGGATGACCTGTTCCTACTGACAACCTTCTCTCACATCTTTAGAAACAATCATGCACTTTTAAAGGGCTGTAAATATAGTTCTTGTAGCATTGCTTAAAAATCTATCCAGCTTTTATTTTCATAGGAACTGTTTTTTAACAATATCTAACAGTCCTTCCTGTTGGTAGCCTTTCCAAAAGAAGGAAGTATCACAATGGTAAGTCACCAGAAGGGGAGGGGAAAAAAAAAGAATCAGAAAGCTTTTCCATGGCATTACCTAGATAATCCAGTCCACATGTAGCTCTGCACATGAGCAAGTGACCCCATGGACTGGAGCAGGTCTCCACACACATGTGTAAATCAAGGCCACATAGTTCTGTTTGCAGGATCTGAGTTCTGCTTCAATTCTGAAACAGAGTAAGATTCACATGGTTGTGATTCACATTGAATTTGAGCCTCAAATTTGAACATGCCAGCTTGTCATCAAGCTAGCTGCCTTTATTTTATTTTTGGCTTTTTCTTTGTCAGTGCAAGCTTCTTGTATTTCAGACATATATATATTTTGTGAGGCAGCTCAGTCTGTTGAGCCAGGAGCTTTCATCAAGGAAAGAAAAGTGCATTGCTTGATTCTTAGAGAAAGAAGAAAACATTGCTTGCTTTTTGGAATACATCCAAACTGTCTATGACACCTTAAAATACCATACAAGTAGTGCAATTTGTCACAAATTAAACTATAAATGGGCTTTAAAACACACATAGTCTGATTAGCATGTGACCGAGTATAGCAGTCAATAACATATCCTGATACAATTCTGCAGCTCTAGTGGTCTCTAGGCATTTTTACTGAATCTTCTGTGTTTAAAAAGAATAATGGATTCACTGTTTTGCAGCATAATTCTCATTTTTATTGCAATGTCCCTCCTAATTTTGCCCTCAAATCTTCTGGAAGCTGTGGTTTGATGCTTTTTCAGCTTTGTTCCTCAGATCTCCTCTCCAGGCAACAACTCCACCACCACAAAAAGAATCCCCAATCCTAAGTTTTGACTCTGTCACTAAGACATTAAACAAGCAACCAATCAATTAATATTTTCTTCTAAGGAAGCCAAAATAGTTCAGATATTTCTATAATGATGGATGACCAAATAGAAAGATGGTTACCATTTCCAGTTCTGCATCATGTCCACAGTTTATCTGCTCATTACAGGCTGAAGGCTGTGACAGAGATTCCCATTTCAGGCACTATGCATCACTGTCATGACAGTGTGGCTTGGGGACAAGAGTAGGATCACATTTGGACAGTCAGATTAAGATTAGAAGCTGAGAAACTTGCTACCATCTCATGTATCTGAAGGCATGACCAGTAAAAGAAGGTGTATTTCTGCTTTTCTTCTCTATCACAGCCCTATGGAATGAAGTGTCAGTTAAGGGATGTGAACATAATGTGTGGCCTTGTTATATTCCAGAGTTCCAATCTGTGCTAGGAAAGCTTGCCCAGTTTCCTCCAGGTGGGGTTCCCTCCCCCAGATCCATATTGAACATCCAGGATTAGCCCTGGGGAAAACTTAATTGAATGGAAGTAATATTTTAGTACTAAACAGACATTTTTCTTTTTACAAGAACTTTAAACTAGAGTGAAGAAAACTGAAAATCTCATCATGAAGCTGCAAACTGCTTTCCTGCAGAACTGCTTTTATTAAATTTGTCCATTTCTCACAATTACGGTAGAAATAAAGAAAAGACCATGACTGCTATGCTTTATTTTATTTTACTTGAAGTTTCATGAACAGTTTTCATTATCACTAGAACACAGAAAACTAAGACCTTCTTCTTAAGCTACACTAATGGGAATATGGAAAAATTGAAGAGTCAAAAGCAGAATCTCATCTTTGCATCTCCTAGTCAACAAAAAAAATGTTTTAATGTGCAGTAAATGCACATTAAAACAATAGCACTTTGCTAACTTAATAGTATCTATGTGAAATGTCCTATGTGGTCAGAATGCTTTGAAATAAAAAATATCTTTATGTGCTTAAAGGATAGAACCATACAAGGTATTTCATGTAGCATTTTATAGCATACCAATATATCTTAACTCATGTGCCAGAGAATCAAAGAGATCTTTTGACTGCACACTGTGTGATGTTTTCATTAGATACTTTTATAATGTGGTGGGTATTTTAGAATTTATCTCTCTATAGTATAGTCCATTGCCTGGCTCTTTTTCTCAACAGCTTCCTTATGGCTAGGTGATGGTTTGAAAACTTAGGATTACTTCCAAAAAGCATAAGCAGAAGAGAGTTGTTCTAACTGAAAACAATTTTGCTAAATAAAGAAGAATGCTTCTATAAATATATATTAACTGTAGACTTCCTTAATTTATTTGTTTTCAGATTAGTTCTACTTTTGTGTACTGGATACTGTAGAATACTGCACAAAATTCAGCCCTTTCATATGACTGTATTGAAATCAACACAATGGGATAATTGTGAAGAGTTTCCAGCAAATTAAATGAGCTTAAATTAAATAAAAATAACACTAGGATAAATCAAGCCCCTAATCAGATAATTGAAACTGCTTTTCCCCTTCCCTTCCCTTCCCTTCCCTTCCCTTCCCTTCCCTTCCCTTCCCATGCAGGCCTAGATGATGATGAAATTGAAATTGAGCTCAATACAGACAGAAGCCTGTCAGTTATGGCTGACTGATTTCACTACTTCCAATTGAAAAAAAAAAATAATGCAAGCTAGAGCAGGATTTGCACAGAGGAAGAGTCAGCAAAATCAGAAACAACTCACAACTTCTAACCACAGTCACCAGGGAGAATACAAACAACAAGTTTGTATTCCTTGGTTTGCTCTGTGTTTTGCTTTGGGAGCTTTACAGACACCAGACTTTGATTTTTCCCAACCAGGAGTAGGTATATGTGGAGTTTTTTAATCATATACTTAGGATATTTATGGATACCGCTTCTATTTCAAGTCAAAACAGCACAGATCCTTCTCTGGTATGAAATGCTTGTTTCAGAGAAGAAATGCCAAGTAACACTGGTGATTTTCAAGTCACATTTGGGATCTCTGCCACCGGTCAAACAGCTGTCAAATTTATTGGTGCTCCAAATCAACAGACAAGGCACATATTTTCACATCTGTTCAAACCACCAAACCAATGGTTTTGTCTTTCGTTTGCTTGCACACTAAAGCTCAAAATGCAGTTAAGGCCCTGTGCCCAAACCATGTCAGAACTATAAGAGTTAGAAGCATATCTGATGGTAAACTGAGGAAAGGCTTACGAAGATGAAAACATGGGGCACCATTTCAGTCAAGCTCTGCTTCAGAAAGAAGAAATCCATGATCTACAGCCTGGCGTCTGGCCTAAATTATTTAATCTGTTACAAGGTTGACAGTTTCGGCATCTCTGTCTTTCATTGTTCCTTACAAGTTTGCAATGCCTGGGCTGCAGCCATTCCTGGTAGGCTCTGGAAGCCCTTCCCTACAAGGAGGCTGTTCATCATCGTATCTCTGGGCAGTCTGAGGTCTCCAGCTTCATACACAGAGCTGCCCCTGGAGCAAAACAGAGACTGTGCTGTTAACTATTTAACTGTTACCCAAATGAAACTCATATATTACAGTCTTAGAGTAAAAATAAAACAGAACAACACAGTTTTAATTGCTATTTCTACAATAAAATTGTGGCTTATTTATAAGTTGGGATTTTATTACTTACTGCAATTTATACGCACTTTATCTGGAAGTTCACGGTGGGCAACAAAGGACTGCTCACATTTTTTTTCCGTGACTTTTCCATGAAAGCATAACTGTATCTTAAAATATGGTAAAGTAGTTTATAAGTAAAATGAAAAAAGCTTACATGGAAGATAACATAAAATACATCTGTCTTTTCAAACCAGTGAGATACATAAACAACTTGTTAAAAATTGAAAAAGCCAAAGAAAAGGACAAAAGACCTTTTAATAAGAAGCCGTTTTGAACAGATTTTTTTCTGCTTTTCAAAACACAGGATGTTACATTGTTCCTAGGAAGATGATCTCAAATGATCAGGAAAAATACCAAAAATTTCAGTAAGCATTGTCCCTGAGAGAGGTTATGCCAAAACTTACAAAAAAAAAAATTGCAAGTGGAGATGTCATTTTAAATAGAATCCAGGCTCTTATTTTTCCATTGCAAAGAGTTTTCTTTTATGTCAAATGAAATTTTAAGATCACCTACGAATTTGCAACTGAACCCTTTACTGCCAAATCTGATTCCAATCCCTAAAAAATCTGTTTCTGTAATATGGCCAGCAAAGCAGTAACTTCTAAAAGGTAGCCAGACATATTGGCAAAAAAATATATGTGGTTAATCAACTAAAACTATGTAGCAGTTTGGGAACAATCAATCAATTTCCAGAACCTTTAAGGCATGCAGTTGCTGTGAGGATATCCAAGAACAATAGTAATACTAATGGCTAATGTACCCAGATGTTTTTGAGATGGTCTTGTCTTTATTTTTCATTTTCAAGATGGTTCTGCACAATTTTAGGCTCTACTGTTAGACAAAAAACAAACCCATCACAAATAAATTCCAGATAATAATACAAATGTAGAGGGACAGTAGGTGTCACTTTGCACCAAGGTAAAATAAGCACTACTAAAAAGAGGTTTGTGTTCACCCGGTGGTGTTTTCTCAATCTGTGCTTACCCACATAACAGCTTGGAGACTTAAACAGCGACTTAGGCAAAATTGCAGAGAGCTGCAGACAGTGCTGGGATACTGAAAACTCCCTTGAGGCATCATAGCTTGAAAGATGCTTCAGCAACTTGAAAACTGTTCTGTCTAAAAGCAGAAGATGTCTCATTTTTAGTAAACAAAGCTGAGCTGCTCATTTCCACCTTCACACTTCAGCCTGCCTGGCATCCAGGAACTCTCTGCTAAATTCCTTGAGGGGCTCATTAAAATACATTGCACAAAGTCACCCCTAAAACACGGCAGTAAGGAACAGTAACCCATAAAACATAGTAGCACTTTCTGAAGTTCTTTAGAATAGCTGGGGGAGGATTCCAACCACTCTTATGCTCCCTCAATACTGTAATACTGTGGTCTGAGCTCTGACCAAAGAGATGTGTGACCAAGGTTCACTTCCTGGCTACATCTCAGAGGATTTTAACTCCCGTTTACCACTTCCTGACTCTTTATACATCAGGTTGCTGGCTTCCATCCTGAGAGAAGTTTGTGTATGTATATTACATTAAACTCATCTTGGATAAGTTAGCAGACTCAGCAGAGGAACCAAGAGATAGGCAAAAGCAGCATCCATGTGAGGACAGTACCCAACTCACTATGTGTTCTACTGTAAATTATGGAATTGCCTTTAATGTCCTTAGAAACACTTTTAGAAATCTGTGATCAAAGTAGACATAATAGCCCTGTCACATGAAATGAAAGCCCAGATTTTTGCACTTAAACCACCATAATCCTATTTAGGTCATCTGAGAAGGAATAGTGTTTGGGGCCTACAGTTTTGCTTTCCCTGATGAAACCAGCTGTTTTTCCACTCTAGAATCCTGATAGGCTACTTGCTCCTTTGGCAACAAGAGCTGCAGAGATGGTCTTCCCTTGAACTGGCATCACCTAGTTGTTTTGGGCCTTTTATTGGGATCAGTGGGTACTGGATTGTGCCTAGCAGGCCGATGAACTGAAAATGACGGAAGTATTTTTGTTCAAAAATCTGTTAAAAGCTATGCCAAACACATAGCTTTACTTTTCTGCATAAATTTGACAAGCTGCATCATTGTTAATATGATGATTTTTAAAACTAGTGTAAGATATTTCCAAAGCTCCTGTGGTCACACAGATCAAGTGGAAGATTGGGTCAAACTTTACCTGAGCATTTTGGAAACATAACTTTTATCGCATAGAACCCAATTAGTCTTTCTTCATGCTTTTTCTCTTGCCATAACTCCATTTGTTTCAGAGGTCACCGTTAAAATTTTAAAGATTTTCAGGTGATTTTGATTCATATTTCCCTGATAAAGTTTAATAAAGCAGATCAGATTACTCTGCCCTATGAGTCAGTTAACTATGCTCCTATTTATTTGAGAAGCAGTTCTTATTTTCAGGTATGTAAAAACATTTTATAACCTCGAACTTTTTTTTCTTTTCTCTTAAAGGTTAGCAGCAATTCTCCTGTACATGGAACATTTGTGATCCCAAATCATTAACAGAATCTGTGTCTAGACTAAATACTACATTTTAAAGCAAAGTATTTAAAAAACCAGCTACTCCTCGATTTACATACCCAGGCTTAAATTTTAGGTGTTTGTTTCCACTGTAGCAAATGATGATGTCATTAACACCTAAATCAGGACAGAAAAATGCCTGGTTTTAGGTGTTAGTGACATCATAACTAATTCAGGGAGCACATTGCACCCAAAACTTCTAGGCCTGGCAAGAAAAAGAACTGATGTCAAAACACACTTACTTGTCTAAAAGATACTTATGTCTAAGACAAAAACTAACCAAGATCTTGCTGTGGAGATCTTAAAAACTTTGAAAAAAAAAGTAAAAAAAATATATTTTGCTGTTCACAAAGAAAAGGGTTGAAAATATGGGTAAAACATATGTTTTGGTGTTTTGAAGTGGTTTGCTTCTAACAATAGAACTGCACACTCATCACTGGTCATGGGATAAATGTGGTTTGGGGGATCTGTGTTATGCCAAGACTCAAAGCATTTAATATGAGCTTTGTTTTGGAGCAATGGCAACAGCAAAAGTGAGCTGACATGCAGACAGTGGTGACTTCAAGCTTCTGAAAGCTACATGATCACTTAAGATCCAGTGCTTCAAAAAGTCCCGTGTGACATGAAAACATCTGACCCACTAACCAGCTGCAAGACTTTCCCAGACTCTCATCAGCACATGTACCTTTGCAAGCTCTGCTGGAGCCCAGAGGAGAGTAAACTCTCTTCCAGCACAAGTCTCTTGCAACTCTTGGGGCTGTGCTTCATCTCTTTGCATAAATTGACTGATTAATGTCTGATACTAGCTTTGCACCGCATCTCCTCAGAGGAAAAGCTCAAGGGCTGCTAGTGCCTACAAGAGTTAGCTAGCAGAGTGCTCCAGAAAGCACAAGTACACAATTCTTTTCCAAAATCAATGTACATTTTACACAGACTTAAATATTGTGTGGCTGATATAAATCCAAACACTTAAGGATATCTATTCTATCAATTACTTATTCTACGTATTCTCCATTTTGTATGCATACATTCACACACTTGCAGAGCCACCAATGTTATTTGCACATTTTTTCCTGTTCACTTTTAATCTGCTGGGCCTCAGTTTCTATTTCTAATGGGAGATGATAAACACAGACACAGAGCCCTCAAGAGTGTTTGACATCTCTTAATTCAGGCCCATCTTTTCCTCTCTAAGGCTCCCTGCCCCTCACCCATACACCTTACAACTCTGCAAAATATGACCACAGCTACAAAGGCTGGAATAGACTAAGAAGAAATTTAGGGTCATCTGAGAAAATGAAACAAAGAGATCTAAGAGCCTTTGAGTGGCTCTGCTGCTGTCCTGTGTCACCCCTTGAAAGAAATAAGAGGAGCCAATGTAATCTTGTTTGTTCATGAGACTCACACTTTGCTTTGCATTAAATTCAGGTAGAAATGCTAGGATTGACAAGACCAGCAAAAGCAGATCATCAGCACAGCCTGAACATGTTTGTCTTACTCAGGCAAATAGATACTATAATGTTAACACATAGTAAAACCCCATTATTCCCCATATATGAAGTGCTTGCAGGCTTAGGTCTGCCACTGGAGACTCAAGTGCTTCAAAACAAGTAAATAGTGAGGAGAGACAGGAAAGGAGAGAAAAAAGTTCTGATGAAGCATGAATGGAAAAAAGAATGGCAATAACATCAATTGTTGAAGTACCATTTATGTTCATGATATAAGGTCTCACCCATCTGTCATTTCATTTAACAGCAGAAGGTGGGGGCAGCCCCTCCATGTCCAGTCCTGTAGTCTGCATATTTCTTTAACCTTTAAAATCACTTCCGCAATTTCTTTTAAACAGGGATTACCAAACTGGCAACAAACTATAAAAGTAAATGCATTTACAATATGCCCTCTAGATAGCTTTACTGTCACGGAAATAGTTGTGCTGTGACCATGGGCTGTAGGAGCAAAAGGCTGGCAAAATTTCATGGTTTGTAATGATAAAATTCACATTTCACCAAACATTTTACTTCTAACGTGCAGCCATCTCAGCTGTGAAGTGCTTATTAAGTTCCTTTCATGACCACAGGACCTGCAGTTTGTAAATGCTGCAGGTGTGAAGGCATTGTGTGGCACTTTTAGGTTAGTGAAAGAAGATTGTTATTCATGGGTGAAATATTCCATTTATTCAGTGGAAGAGAAGTAATGTGTGTGGGGGTGGAGAGTGCAAAGCTGATGATAGAAAGACATAAATGGAAACAGACTTCCACAGAGCACCTCAGCCATTCCATCGTATTGCTGCTTCAAGCTTTTAAGTCTCCCCACAATGGCTGAGCACTGGGATTTTTCCCCTAATGACACAAACTTGCTGTATCTCCTGCCACTAACCTATTTTTAAAAGTTTACCTAATCTTACTTAATTGTCATGGAGTAACAGTAATAGTGCCAGACCATACTAAACCAATGGCTTTTATACCTTTTTCTATATCTTCTGTAGAGTTGAGTGTGATTAGACTGTCAACTGTTCTCATTCACGCGGGAATACATCCCCAGAAAGTTGTGACTGAGAGTGGGCTTCATAAATACAGTATCATTTTAGAGTTATGTACTTGGAGGTTGGTGGAGGACTTCGATTGAGTTTTTTGCTTTGTATTTTTGTGGTTTTCTGCTTTCACTGAGATCCTGACAGTGTCTCTGATGTATCACTATGAAGTTGTTAAGATAGAACATAGGAATGTTTACTGAACTTTTTGTTAGGCCAGCAATGTAAAAAATACATTACATGTAAATATACTACTGTACACTAAAAAATAGTTTTCAAGACCTACACTTAATATCTCATTTTTTAAATTTTCTTTTCTAATTTGACTACAGACATGTGGGAGTCTGAATTTATCAGCTCCAAGTGTGCTGCATTTTTAAATCAACTGGGGAGGCAGGAAGCAAATACGCATGAGTTGTAATGCTGGCTGACATACTGCATTATTGACAAACTCCACCAAAAAAAAAAGCTAGCATATCAAAGTAGATGATGTAAACAAACATCTAACATAAATTCTAAGACAATTTTTTCTTTAAAGAGAAGTTCAGAAAACTGAAGTGGGTTAACACTGAAACTGCTCCAAACTGAGTGAGTAACACAGCAGATTCCCTTGCTTACACCTCTCCTACGTTACTGGCAGCTGCTGAGTAGACAGTAATATTTCTCATTACTAATATTAAATGGAGAATATTCTATCTGTGTGAAGCCAGGAGAAACTTAAGCAACATCTGAATTCACCTAGCATTCAAATTAAGGGGGGTGCTGTCTTGGCCAGGGCACCAGCTTATTTTCTGCTAGATCATGAAATCTTTACAATTGTCAGAGCCTCAACACCTCATTCACAAGACATGGACGTGATTAAGTACCGATTCAAGGAGACTAATACCTCCTCTCCAGTTACCAGCACACATCCCCCTGCACCATTTGCAGGACCCTAAGCATTGAAGGGAGCAAATACTGATCAGTAAGATTCTAGCAAATCACCCACAATAGCACTAAAGTTGGAAGATAATAGTTATAGGAACAACAGGAAGAACAATGGCACATTCATCTGTTTTTTAGCAAAGGGGGTTTTTTTAGCATTTAAATATATAACAGTACATTACAAGCCTGAATCAAAAGACAAGTGGAAGAGAATTTTGAACCCTCATTTCTTTCAGGCACACATTACTTCAGGCATTTGAAGAAAGTGTCGAACAGCTTCCCCACCCACTTTCTCAAAGTGGAGGAGAAATTGCTCTCAAATGTTGGTTATAAACTTGTAATCTGAACTCCAGCCACTCGGCAGGGCTGCAGAAGAATTTACGATGTGCTAAATATTTCCTTTGTTCTTCCCAGTGGTAGCCTGCTGTAGCAATTAGAAAGCAACTGACTGCACATGTAAACTGTGGCTCTTTTCTAAAGAATTGTTTGTAATTGTTAGAAGCCTTCCTAAGCAGGACTTGCTCTGCTAATACTTCATTATTTTAGGTGCATCTGTATTAATTGTCTGTATGGTTTTTTCTCATCTTCTAATCTTAGCCATGTCCTCTAGGTACTTTACTACTGGGAGAGAAGAAAGACACAACTGTCGACCATTGCTATAATTAAGCCATTACCAACTGGGTACCTGAATTCCTCTGTCTTTATTGGGCATCTGGGTAGCTTCCATAGGAACAATGTGCTCATGTAAATGATCCAAAGCACTACAACAACATTTGTTTCCATTGATGCATGAATATCATACAAAATAAAATGTAATTCTTCTTGATTCCAACAAAGAAAGCAGTCTCCTAAGCCATTCTGTTGCACGCTGAGAGCACAGGATGTCGAAACCCCCGGTGGCAAATTTGATGTAAGCTTGCTATGAAAGAAATTGCAGAGAAATGTGCCTTGGAAAGACTGCAGGTTTTGCAAATAGGAAAGGTGGCTTTGGGAGCTATCCCACCCACCAGCATCCATTGCCTTAGACATAACTACAGACAAGGTAATGAGCAGGGCAAAGTAGATCAACTGGTACAGCTGCCATAGCAGGAGTGCAGGACATGCTGAATGTGGAAGCTGCTAGTGAGAAGATGAACAAATGCACTAAGCAGTGACACCACTGCTCTCCTGGGAGTGAGAGCTCATGGTGAGGAATATGTTAGCTCTCCTGGGAGCAGTTTTAGCCAGCCTTTTGCAGTTGGTCACCTCCTGCCCCGGGCTCAGTATGCAGGTGCTGGCCAGGAGCCAAGGGCAGCCCCACAACTTTGCTGCCTGTGCTGCTTCTGCAAAAGAGGTTGAGAGCAGCGAGGAAGCCAGAGAGAAAGCTTCCTCTGCATGCCAGCAGCAGGATCCATGGGATTTGGCCCTGGAATTCCTGTGGAGCCTTAACCACTACATCAAAGTCAGCTCCTTGGTATTTGTATGCTATTGCTTAGCCCCTTGGCTTTCCTAATCCTGGGGACGGTGTACCATATTTTCCCTCTGAAGCCTGAGGGAAACACAGTTCCCTAGTCAAAAAGCAGCCAACATCCATTGAAAAGACAGTAAAATGCCACCTCTGGCAGGTGACCTCCAATGTGAACCACCGGACATATAAATTGAAAGCAAGCTTTCACATACAGGTTTGATTCGAGCACACGCTCCTCTGTGGTGGCCTTCACCCTGCTGCACCACCTGGCAATGTCTGGAATCAAGTTATTTATAGTCTATACAATGAGAAGTCAAATGAGTTGGATGGTTCAGAGTTTTGGTAATGAGATACAGAGGTTTCTGTTTTAGGCTTGCTGTGTCGCTCAGGCTGGACTGGTGTAAAGGAGTGGAAGTCATTGCCATCCAGTTGTTTCTCAGCAATACATGTGGAATGGACTTCTGCTTGTGCACCCTTCCTTTGAAGGCTCTGCAGACAAGCCAAGGAGGAAGGCAGACTTTCTTCCCTAGATTTTATCATTAGCAGGCAGAGCGAAGATGCTCCACAGCCAGTGCATTAACACCTTTCTAAGAATTTGGTGAGACACGTTTTCCAGAGCAGATCCAAACTCCTGGTGATGAAGTTGGCAGAATGGATCCCAGCTTGTGCTGCTGCCTCCTACATATTTTAAATGTGAGCATGAATGAAGAGACTCTCCAGACAGCACTCACAGCTATACCTGCCACAAGAACAAGTCATGCTTTTACTCTATGCCATTGCACTGGCTGTGGTATTTCAAACACAGCCCTGACATTGATTCTTTTACTCAAGACAACAACCGGTTTACTTCTTCAACTGGCCAGCTTCTTATCACTGTATGAACTTGTATTTCCTTGTATTTTTAGGGCAAGTTAATAACCTCTGAGATCAAGTCATCCTCTGTGCCAATATGAGTGCTGAATATTGTGGTTAGTTGTCACAGCACTAAAGGGTTCATCCTCCTGACACTTCAGTCTCATAAGATGCCTTGAAGCATAACCCATCCCCAGCTGCCATGTTACAGGGAGAATCCAGATGATCCCATCTTTTTGCAGTTTTAGTATGGATATGTACAAAAACTCAGTGTTTCCTTCCTTTTGTGTCATCAGCAAAATATTGGTTTATGTGTCCTGGATTGCTTTTAATATTCAGCTTTCTCATATATAAAAATAAAGATACACCAGGTGAGAGGAAGAAATCAGAACAAGGAACAAAATTCAGTGGGAGTTGAAGATAAGGGTAACACTTAGAGGCTATGTTCAAAAGACTGCAATCAACACACGCAACCAAGGGGATCTATTTGATATTCTTAGTGCTCATTTATTACTTGTTTCTTGGAGATGTATGCTTCTGTCTCAGCTTTGTATTGCAGGAGCACTGCCATCACACGCATTCCCTCACTCTTTTTTTTCCCTTGCTTTGACCTACTGAGAGGGAACTTTTCTGCAGACTCTGCCAATGCAAGAGGATATCAGTTGTCTCCTGGACTCTAACTTTCCATCAAACTGCGGTTGTAAATCTAAGCACTAAATTGATTAATTTTTAGCACTATGTGTTAAGGCAGAGCCAACAAGGCCAAAATATGATTAACTCATTAGGTACCACAGGCACATTGCAATAGTCCTTGCTGCAAAGAGCCTCTAACTCGAATAGATAAGACATGCCACAGATGTAAGGGAAAACAGAGGCAAAGTGAACAAGTTAACTCATCTTAATTCTAGAAAGACCTCCAAATAACACAATAACATTTGATGATAAATCACCAAAAAATGTAAGTGAGATTCTACATATTGGCTGTTTTTTAGTAGAACTGCATAAAGATATTTGAAAGACATTGTGTTATGTATTTCATCTTATAAATGGATTCTCGATGTCATAGCATTTATATGATTAGTCTCTTACCCAAGGATTTTAAACTATTTAGTGCAAGCTCCTCATTCTACAATGCTTGGATAAATACTGATCTCAATTTACATATTGAAGCCTAGAAAGTCAGGAGACTGGCTTAGCATTCTTCTAGAGAATTCAAGCCAAGGCAGGATTCCAGGAGCAACATGTGTGGTTTTGCCTACTCAGTAGGTGACATTTGCTCTGAATTCTACTGACCTATTTTGTAGTTATTCAGTGTTGGGGTCATCACTCTCAAGACTTAAAGTGTGTTGTTTTAGGCTCAGAGGTGTAGGAAAACTGGATGGAGACAGGGGAGGACCAAGTCACTGTCTTTCACATGAAATAGCTGTGGATAGTGGCAGAGAAAGCACAGGTTAATATGACAGCAGTGATTAACAGATTTTACAATGAAAGAAAAATACTTCCCATTAGTTTTTAAGGTGGCTCTGATAAAACATGGTCATATAGTTTATTTTTACCTCACTGATCACTGCATTTAGAACATTAGCAAGAAGCACTGCAACAATGAAATTAAAGTTATCAAAGTGCTGTTAAATTTCATCCACTTGAACATCAGCTAGAGTCACAGTAACTTGTGCCAACAGCCTATGATTATTTTTATACTTTGTTTGACAGACACTTCTGGAAATGTCTTCTTGTTTTACGTCGTCAGCAGGGCTCTCAGGCTAAGTTCCTTACGTATCTCTCAATGCTGCTAAGCTGATTGGCATTTACTTGTACCCCCTCACTGTAAGAATCATGGAGTCTGACTTGGCAAGAATCATCTCCCTTTTTTTTCTTTATTTTGTTTTGAACAGAACAGCTGCCCTCCAAACTTAAGCCCATCTGGTCTTATTTGAAAAATGAAGGGGCAAAAATTAAAATCAGCTCTCACTAATTAGAGGAAAGTTGTTCATAAACAATTCAAAGGTATTTTCATACTTATGGCCTGACATTTCCACAAAAAGCTTAATTGCTTGCATAGGCCTAAAGGGTTATGTTCTTTTTTTAAGTTGCATATGCTCTCTGCCAAATACTAGCTTGGACATGCTGTGAGTGATTTTTGGATCACCAGCAGCTCTTGCTATTTTAGGCTCTGTCACAGCTTGAAATTGTAATTAATTTTGAGGATCCTGACAATCATAATTATGACCATCCTGGTGTCTGATAAGTCTCACTTTCCTTTTTTTTTTTTTTTTTGGTAGGAAATATTTGAATTTAATATTGGGGAAAAATTCCATACTGCAGACTATCATGCTGCAATAAATTTTTAATTTAAAAATTAAACACCTGCCACATAAAGCAGGGCAGCAAACATGGTTCTTGTACCATGAAACTTGTAAAAGTTTCATGAATGTTCTTGTCATGAATTCAAGATTCTCTGAAGCTCTACTAATAACATCATGTAAAGGAAAAGACAATCAAAAGTGGCTTGTCATTGCAGTTTTGGATGTTTAAGATGTATAAAAGAGACAATTACAGGTTTTTCCAGGAGGAATCATCTACATTTTTCTAAAAGTAAACACTAACTTGAGCCGACTCTTTAGACAACTACTTTATCTTCCCTGATTCAGTTGCTTTTTGCTATTCTGGGATTTCTATCACTCTCTTTTCATCATATCCTTCACTTTCTCTCTAATTTTGATTAAGAAATCAAGTTTTGGACCCAACAGATCCCCAAAATATTGTACTGAACTGCTGTTCCAGCTGAGAGTTTCCATTCCCCTGAAAATTTTCCTGTGGGATAAAAAACATAAAGTTTTGAAAATTTCTCATCTGTTCCATGAAACTTAAAAAACACCGTGTTCTTTTATGACAGGTGAAAATTCATGATGCTTATGACTTCCAGTATGGCTTACACTTCAACTTCACATCACTTGCAGTTTGTAATAGCAATAATAGCAGGAGTACTTTTCTTTTCTGTATTTTAGAGACATTGAACTAAAAATTCATTGGAGTGAAACAAGTGTAGAGTGAAAAGAAAATATTTGTTGGACCTTTGGATTCACTTCTGATTGCCCTGGGAAATAATAATGTTCCTCAGCTGTTCTGTGGCCCTTGAAGAGAGAAGAAGCAGAGTGCATTTGCCTAACTGCTTAAGTAAGGACATGCGTCACGCTGTGGTCACTGTTTTCTGAGATTTATCCTCCCTCTTTAGCAGCTCCCATTAATAGCAGAAGGAATGACACAGAGTTACAGAAGGGAGGATGTCCCTTCTGAAAGAACACTGTTGTGTGCTATTTGGAGTACAACACTCAAGGCCAGCTTGTACCTTGCAGGTTTTGGCTGATTTGGGATACTGCAAAGCCCCAGTATAAGTAGGGAAGCATTCAAGGATTTTCCTAGGGTATGGATTCCTAGTCTGAGATGACACTTGGTTAAGGAAGTGAAGACAGGCAGTTCTGTGCAATCCCCTGCCTGTGAAAATAGAGAGTTTGGCTGCCTCAGAGTACAGGAAAGAGAGAAAAGCTATGCCTACCTTTTTGTCTGATCCAGGGGCATTTCTTCCATCACTGGCATCAGCACAGCAATACCAATTCCATTCCCCCAGCACAGCAATACCAATCCTACCTGCTTTCATAGCATCCTTTTGTTTTCTCTTGAGAAAGAGTTAACCTTTAGGACACAAAATATAGTTCTGCTTTCCTATTTGTACTATATTCAAACAGTTCTTCCAGGAAGCTAAGCCCTAATATCATGCACATTTGAAAGGATTATTTTAATTTTTTTAATAAACACTGTGAGTTTTCAGCTTCTCTTTCTTCACCAAGAATTTTCTGGTGTAAGCTAAATAGATACTAAATGCTGGGGAAAAAACACCCTCAGAAACAAACAGGCAATGGATCCCATCACTTGTTAGGGTTTCTAAAGGAACTTTGTGATTTTGTTTGAACCCAGATTTTTCAATGCCCAGAACTAGTAAGCCTGGTTAAATATTTACTAAACAGAATTAATGCATTCAAAAACTCTCCTAATTTTATTTGGAATGGGTAGGGAAGCATCAAACTTACCATTTTTATTCAGTGAAAAACTCAGATCTAAACATGCCCAGCTTTCAGGTCTAAGCATAGAGAAATTCATAGGTGATGTCATGGATCCACTTCAGAGCTACAGCCATGAAGAACCTGTCAGAGAGATTTTTAACCTCCTTCTCAGTTTTTGCCCAATCCTATTTAAATGTTTTATTTAAAATTTTCTAAAAGCCAAAAATCTGCTGTTGGATATGCCCAGGAACTTTTTTTTACAGGACTGAACAGGTTGCTATTTTTCTCATTCATGACGCTCAATGGGATTTGCAAATTAGTCATAGCCTCACTGGATTCTCAAATGAGATTTGCTCTGGTAGACAGTTCTTTAATACTCTTAAATATTCAAGCCCAGAAAAACTATGAACACCAAAGAGATTACTAGTGGTCACAATATCTATGCAACTTTGGTTCTATCCTTTATCTGCCTATTGCATACACAAGGCTTGTCCTGGAATATGAATTCCCTCCTCTTAACACAACTCCAGGCTTCCAAATGAAGCCATCACTAGTAGTAATACTGGAAACCAGGGTTACCTTTCTTATCTCAGGTGGTCTGCCAACATGTATGATTGTACTCAAACTTTTCCTTTATTTAGGCCAGTATATTAAAATATTTATTTTTGTCTCCCAGTGTAGCCTCTAGACTGGCTGTTGCAACATTTACTTGAGGATGAAAAAGAAAATACTGAAACCAGAGTGGGAAGCAGTGAAGCCACTGGGTGACTAAAGATAAAGAAGGAATGAGATGCATGATAGTCATCATGCATCTAAGACTTTACTTATTGAAATGCCTCTCTATATATTCCACTTTATTCCACATATAATTTTCACAGTGTGTACTTGATTAAGGAGCAAGATAGTGAAGTTTCACAGAGATACTTTGGCATCAACTTCTGGGTACTTGTCCTCTTCTCCTCTTCCTCTTCACAGCCGTCCACTCAGTGTAAATGTCCCATGAGGGCCGTCACTTCATTCTGTTGTACTTTGATTTCAGCCTCAAACTATTACACTGCACAAAGATTAATGCACATTCTGAAATATCTGAGAAGCTTCTGGCATGCTAAACATCACACATTGTGTATCTCTTCATATGTGTTTTGTCAAGCCTGCAGATTTTGCTGCATGCAGCCTCTGAACGCAACTGTGCAAAGCCTTTGGGGGACACCGACACCTCAGCAGTAACAGTGACAGATGTAAGAGGCACAGCTACACAAGCACAGCTCTGAGGGCAAATATCCTGTTTCTTGCACTTTCCCATATATTTCCAGATTAGTGAATTCCTGAAATAAGGACTACCATCAACTCCTCCTATGAAATCTTCAGAAAGGATTAAACAACTAATCCTTGGTTGTCAAAAAAAGAAAGAAGAGGAGATACCTTTTCCAGGTACCTCACTCCAGGAGGCGATATCACCAATCCTGCTGCCCTGCAACCAGGTAAAGCATCTGAGCCCTGGAAAATTCTGACACCTACCACACATCATGGTCTCTGCTCATGGTGCCACCTGCTGTGAATTCCTCCAGGCCCTCAGGCAGGCGGGCACTGCCAGGGAAAGAATTACAAGGCCACAGTTTCTTTTTATGCTTTGGCCTGAGGATGCTTGAGATTAGGCAGAGCACCACCCTGTGCTGCCAAGGAGCCCTTTGCAGGCTGTGCCTTTAGAGTACAATTTCCCTCCAGATGTAAATGCGTAACAGGCAACTTAGCAGGTAACCACTTAATTGTCCTTTAGCTAGTAACTCCCTGTCCTGGTCATTAAAACATTTTATATACTGCTCAGAGTATGTATATTGTAGTAGCAATTATACTGAAATAGATAAAATAAAACAGACTGATAAACTTGATTGTTTGTTTTCCCTTATTTTTCTTTCCAGACCTGCTGTAACTGTTTGCTATAACAGAAAGAGTAGCAATAATGCTGGTTAACAGGGTTGTTGTTAAGGCATGGAGTGGATTCTGCTCAAAGCTTACAACTAAATTCTCATATATCCTGAAATAAGGCTCCCAGTCTTCTTGTACAGGAGAACACCATTTTCTACCTATTGTATGTGTGCTTTGTCCCCTGAGAAGCATTATGTTGGTGATTGATCTTCAGATCTGCTGTGGAAATCTTTAGAACATTCTCTGATTGTTCAGGGCTCTTTTTGGGCTCAGAACTTCACTTTGCATTGCAACTCCCACCACTGTGGTTGCACTGCATGTCCAAAATCCTTGTGGTACAAATCCAGATGTAAAGCCTTCCCTCCTCTATAGAAAGAGTCTACTTGGTATATCCTATGTCCAGTAATTCATTATCATGTCAATCTAAATTATGCTCAGCCTACTCAGAAAGTTGTGGAGAAATGCTAGCTGAGTAAGTAACATAAAAGCATTCAAAAAGGCATCCTATTCCTTTTACTAAACAAGTTTAATAAGATAAAGGGGTGCCTCAAATAAAATGAAACAAAACAAAACAAAACCTCTCAGTAGTATTAAATTTTTTGTTCTCAGAGGAATCTAACCATTCACTAAAACTTCAAATTATTTTTATTATTATCATCCATATTATCACAAATGGGTAAGATTTATAGACTTTAAATCTAGAAGGGAAAATGACGGTTGATGACCCCAAAAGAATATATATATCCTAATTATATAATTACATATAGCTGTAATTCATGAGCAAAATAATGCTTTTCACTATAGCATTGAGACTTGTTTAGAAAGATGCAAAGACATGGTGCAGGTTTTATTTCCTCAGGAAGTTTGTTCCAAGGACAAACATCCTTTACATATAAAAATACGTGGGTTTCAACTTCAGTGCATTTAAATTTACACATTTGTTCTTCCTAATTATTTTTCCTACCACATGCAATAGGTATCTAGTACTCTTCTTTATCAGAACATCACCAAATATCACTGAACATCAACAACATGAAGCACACCACCAGTGGTCTCCACTTAAACAAATTGGATTTGCTGTTGTGCTCCTGGAAGAAGATCTGTTTCCAACTACTTTAGACCGTGCCAAAGTCCAAGGCTCTTGAAAAAAATGCCTTGCATGAAGTTAAGGACAACAAAAAAGTTCTAGCATTTGAAAAGCCACAACTGAATAGGAATTAATATATTGATTTTATGGATAAGCAAAGATAAAGATTAGAAATGTATTGTAAAAGAGCCTGTGAAATCATTATTTAGCTCCATTATTAATTTATAAATGGCATTGCCCTTACTAACTGAATTTGGTCAAGTACTCTTGAATATTCGCAAAGAAAATGAGAAACTAGTTCCTAACTTCAAGCTGACACCAGAAGGCATCTAGTTTGTTCTGTGAAGAGGGATCAGTTACATATTTATTTATAGCCTGTGAACCAGGATGACAAAATGTGGGCTCATAACTCGAATGGGCCCTCAATGTTTGCTGTCAGAGTATTGCACAATATCTCACAGAGAGCATGTGGTTGCCCTGCTTTTCAGGGTAAGAGTGCAGCTGCTCCTCTGTGGCTGCCCCAAACAGCAAAGGTGTCCAAGCAAGACTGGCATGATGTAGCCCTTCAACTTCTCTCATCTTCTGAGAACTAAAGTTGAAGGTCTAACTGCAGTTATTCTATTCTATAAATATGATATGTACATTTATTCAGTTAGCCTTTTAAACTGATCCTCTTTTTCCTTAATTTCCTTTTGTTTCCTTCCAATACAGACTTTTTTTTTGTTAGGTTGTATAACATCTTCTTTTTAAATAATCTGTATATCATGTAGTCACAGAGCAACATGAGAGAATCCCTCCAACTTCAAGACCCACATTCCTGACATCCCTGTCTGGCTTTCAGCTATGATTTGCTTCCTATTTGCACTTGGGAAATAGGGCCATGGTGAAGATTAAAGGCTGTGCCATAGAAGCTACACTGCCTAGATGAGACCCCATACTTAAAGAGGTCTTGATAAAGGTAAATTCCACACCAGCATCATGGGTCCTCCCTTTCATTTGATGTGTCAAGAAGTACCTGAAGAATCCACATGTGATTCTTGTTTCTAACACCACCTGATGCTACCTCACTCCTGCCTGAGCTCTTGTCATCTCTTTAATCTTAGAACCAGAATCAGGGCTCAAACATTATAAAATTAAGCAGTGGCCTTACTAACACTACTGTTTTCCAAAGAAACAAGTTTGAGGTGCCACTGCACCTTTATAAGAACACAGTTTTACTAAGCCATGGTTTTTCTAGTTGAATGAGGAATGAAATTAACTACTCATTTTGCAATCCTCACATCAGCAAAAGCCACATATTTAGAATTACCAAAGTCATAGAATCATCAAGGTTGAAAGAAACCTTTAAGACCATCCAGCCTAACTGTCAACCCAGCACTGCCACTGTAACTCCTAAATCACTAAACCACATCAACCAGAGATAGATCCACACACCTCTAAAGCATCTCCAGTTGTGCAACCTATTCCAGTGCCTGATCACTCTAACAGTGAAAATTTCTTTTCTAATATCTAATATGAACCTCCCCTGTCTAAGGCCATTTCCTCTGGTCCTCTTGCAGGAAAAACCAGTCCCCACCTCACTGAAAACTCCTTTCAGGGAGTTGTAGAGAGTAATGAGGCCCCCGGAGCTTCCTCTTCTTGAGAAGAACTAAACAAATCCAGCTCCCTCAGCTCTCCTCATATATGTTTTCCAGACCCTTCATGGGGTATGTTAATCTCTTCTGGATCTATGTTAGCTCATGCTTGGATTGTGTCAAGGGCATGCTTGAGGAGAAAATCATGGTACCTCTAGGACAGCTGCTTTTCCTGCAGCTTCATGAAAACCAGTAGTTTCAAAACCACTTGTTCATGCTGAAAATTCATGATGCAGATTAACCTGGATGCAGATTAACCTGGGGAAGGGATGTCAAAGGTTCCTGCTAGTATAAGCTACCTCTGCTTTGTGATGAATGTGCTTTTATAAGTCTATACAGTCCACCAGTCAGACTGGACCAGTGTGGCTGCAGTTCATTATTTTCCTAAATATTTCTGAGCCTATAAAAGTTGAAGAAGTTTCCTGGCCAGCTCTGATTTTGGTAGTTGAAGGAAAGTATTCAGAAGTGATGACGGTACTTAATTTTTAAGGGAAGAGGCAAGAAAAGAGAACATAGATATTTCTTCTTAAATAAGAAGTGGGCAGGATGTGTGATGGGTCCCAGCCAGGTCCTTTATAAAAAGGATGATGTCTGTGTTCCCCAGAGGGCTCATGACGCCACTTTGGAGTTTGCACTCTGCAAGAAGCAGCTCATGTTGCACACCACATGACACCAGGATAGGACTGACAAACATCAGGAAGTCCCCAATGGCTGCAAATTTGGCAGTGCTGTCTGATCTGGCCCACTGCAGTGTTCATGGCCCTTGTGAGCATACTTGGGCCCAGTTTCAAACAGATAGCAGAACCCTGGCTTTTTGATTTAAGGCACTTCACTGTTTCAAAGAACATGGAAACTGAAATAATACTGGTTGCTTCTGAAGCCCAAGGTGCACTGGCTAAATCATAGGGAGCTGAAACTTGTACAATGACTGTCTGGTTTAAATAAGACCATTAACATTCCTCACTAGAAATCATATGCATGCATTCATATTAAAATTCTAATAAAAATATTCAAACCACATCTGGGAACTAGCATTCTAGGTTGGCACAACTATTGTAAATTTTCAGCTAAGCCACTGACTTCTGAAAAAAGGTTTCTACTGGAAATGTTGACAGGCCATTAGCTAAGTACAGTGGTGAGAATGGCACTGACCATGAGACAGTTTAACAAATAATAAAATACTAGTAAACAGATGAGGCTTTAAGCCTATTCATTAGGCTCACTTTCTGATGAGTTAAAACAGACTGCTTATTCCTTGTCCATAAACACTCCCAGGCAGTGAAAATCTGTCACGGATAGGGCTGGTGTGACAAAGTTTGTTTAGTTCTAGAATACAGTAGCCAGAAATATGCAAGAAACCACATATGGTGACACAGCGCCCTTAAGTCTGTAAAGTTGGAGGGAAATTTTCTGGTTAAAAATTCTGATATGTTATAATAGTGTGTGTTATCCCACTAAAAATTAGATATCTGTGGGACTAGTTTAGAACAATGGGACTGCTAAGAATATAATTACTAAAAAGTGAAACCATTGCCTGAAACAGTCTCCGGCTGGAGGGTTGTGTGGTGGGAAAATATTTTAACGGGGTTTCCTATTAGTGTGATTGTTTTCAAGACGTAACACTCGTACTGGAATACAGTGGAATGCTCACCATGTGCCTCTCTCTAATAGATGGTAAGTACTTCATGGTGATTTTGTATTTAAAACCCCGTTTTTCTGATTTCTGCTCCATAAATTCACAGGCTAACAGAGTGTATGCTCACATGATGTATTTACAATAGAGAAGCAAATGTTAGAGAGTGGGATAGGCAGATCTGTTGATAAAAGAGGAAGCCTCAGAGCTTAAGATATATACTAAGAGAAAAGACTGCATGGTATAGCTCATGGGATCCAAAGCCAAGCCTACCCCTGCCAACAGCCCTTAGCCAAAACTTCTTAACCTGCACATCCTGACAATTTGCAATTACTCATACAGAAAATATTTGCAGTACAGCTCTGCAAGCAGATAAAATGCAGGTAAAATCTGGCAAAAATAGGAGGGGAAAAGAAGTAAACTGGCACATTTTTATTAGTTCCATTCTTCTGTCACTTACCTATTGGTCATAGTATATAAACTTGTAGCAAACATGTCCCATTAACAGGCTTATTTATGCAGCAGTGTGTTCAAATCCCATTTTATATATGGAGTGGATTTTTATATTGATGGTGGATTTCTGTGTAACATAGCAAATATATGCTATGATTTTATAGTTTCGCTGTTAATAAATGCTAAGATATTTCCATGTTACAATACTATATTTATGCCTAAGGCTTCTTACACTCTTATATTTTTTCCAACCCTTGGAAAAAAAAGTTTTTCCTTGAATAGGAATGACAAAACTGACAGTTGCCCCAGTGGAGATCTTAGGCTAAGCTGTTACTTTTAGCACTTGGTCTTACAAAACTAGTAGCTTTTGTGGGCTATCTTAATTACCCTTCTAAGACTGGTGAAGTGGAGATCCTTTTTGCTAAGGCAATCTTCCTCAAAGAGATCTCCTTTGGGATGACAAAACTGAGCGGTTTCATCCTCTTTTCTGAGCATTGGTCTTCTAAGTGGTCTGCCTACACTTCTCCAGACATAGAGGTATATTTAAGATAGACCACTATAATAATGGGCTTTGAGTTGTCTCTTACTATTGAGATTATAAAAACCTAGACTGCAGAAATGATTCATGCAGATGTTTTGCTACAGTTCTATCTTTAGTTGCACTTGCCTTCGATTTCACTGTTCATGTAATTTATAGAGGGATCTATGTTAACTAAAATACAAATGGTATTTGCACTGTAGATATGCCGATGTATCAATGCCATGGCACTTTCTCAAGTGTAAATTACAGCATCTTAGCCTAGCTAGCATATACATAATTTAGTTTTGCTTACTCTAAGTTCATGCTGAATGAAATTCTGATCCAGCAGAAGTCAATGGTAATTCTGCCTTTGATTTTTGTCAAGTGGCACAGGACTTCCTATCCTGTGTTTCTGGTGGGGTTTTGATTTCTTTTTTCAGAGCTCTATGTTACTCTAATTCCTTTTCTTGGATGATTGCTTGGATGATTGGATAAATGATTCCTGCTTTGGTTGTTTAATTTCTAAGTATTATGGATCATAATACTTATAATGCCATGGGGAAAAACCCACTGTTTAAAGTATTAGTTTCTCCCATCAATTCAGGTTTCATCACTATTAGGAAAACTTAAAAAATAAGCATTTTGTGAAATGTTTCTCTGACTCCCTTCTGTGTTAGGACATCCTATTCTCCTTCTGCAAGTATATGCTAGAGAAATTGCCAAACATCTTCTCTAGCACTTATCTTCATAATTTCGGTGCTTTTTACAATGTGAAATCTATCTCCTTTCACAACTCAAAGCAGTTTTTGACTTGTTTATTAGAAGAGAGAAGAGAGAAGAGCAGTCCATCTGTGGCAAATATTTTCAACTTTAAGGATACATCTTTGAAGTTTGTTTTCACAGTTCCATCATGGCATAAAGTTTCCTTTAATATAAATGTAGTCCTATGGTGTTAACATATTTCAAGAAGATAAGAATTTAGCAATAAAGTAGAGATTCAAAATAAATTCTCTCCTACGCCAGATTCTGCTTTGCCTCTGTAAGACAGTCTGAGGAGGTTCACTTAAACCTAGGGGACTGTTTACAGAAAAAGAGCTAATGTAACTAAAGCTATTGAATGGTCTGGCCTGAGTTTTGGTAGAATATCAGACTGTCTTAGTGATCAGTGTTTGCTCATCTTCCAGTTGTATACTCCTCTGTTGCTTTTTAAGTCCTGAGTACCCTCTTCTCCAAACAGCTGGCAAAAGATGACTGGCCATCTCATTATGGTTGTCAGGGCAGTAGCTCTGTACCTCACTACAAAAAAAAAGGTATCTAAACCTTTTCAGATCTCCTGTTTTTTCATGAAACTTCTACTAAAAATACCCCTTCTGAATCCTGGGGCCTGGTGGCAGTGGCTGCCACCAGGGACAGAAAGCATAATCTCAGGTTCTTACTCAAGGACTGTATGAGATAAAAGTGCTCTCATTTTAGGACAACTGAACACTGAAGGCACTGCCTATGCAGAATTTTTACCCAATTGCTTAATAGGTGAAGAAAAACATCTTAGAAAAGTTCTTAGGATAGTTCAATTGTTTAATCCCATGCATTTTTTATTTATACTCATACCCAATCCAATAGAAGGACCACTCTACATCGTGGAAGTGATTGAGATACAGTTTAATATCAAAGCACTTTCAGAGCCACAGTATAATTTCTTCTACACTATTACTTTAGAGAGCGTGCCTCCCTCATTTTTCCTCATTAAACAAATCCTTTGTCTTTAGCATCATGAATTCTAGAATAGCATATGTTAGAAGGGACCTTAAAGACCATCTAGTTCCAATGCCAGCCCCTGTGGGTAGGCATGACTTGTCCATAAGTGAGGCTGTGCTGGTTGTCTCAGATCACCTCCCTGTCTTGCACAAGCCTTGATGTTTCATCTGCTTTTCTGAGAAATAATGGCAAAACATGAAGTTAACAGGGAGTTTATATATGTAAAAACATTACCAGAGGCTGTTAAATAGAAGACTATGACTAGTGTATGCTCTTTAGGCTTCCACAGGAGTTCTTTGCAGACTTCAAGCTTGTGTACATTTACAACTCTTTACACCCTCGACAGTGACAAGCAACAGTTTTGAACTCTCAGTTGTTTAAAGATGGCACTACCTTTCTACATTTAAGTGAAAAGTAAGTGAGAAAAATGAGGTTTATTCATATTTTAACAATTTAATAATGGTGACTTGATCAATTGTAGTTTTTAAAATCTCTGACTTAAAAGGGAAAAAAAGAAGGTTAAGCACAAGAATTTACAAAAATCTTTTCCTTACAAAAATCTTGTACTTTTCATTGCATAGATGGAAATTAAAGTGCTTTTTGTGCTGAAGGACAAAATAAAAGTGTTGTGGTGATGGAAAAAGAAAGAAAGCAAAAAGCAAAAGGCTGAACTGCCTTAGTAGTAAAACAACTTTTCTATGTTTCATAAAAACAAAATCAAGAATTTTATGGAGGCTGAAAAACACCTTGGACCTTCGGTGTTCATAAAATTAAAAATTATTATTTTGCCAGACAAAAAATTAGATCAATCCAAGAATTAGAATTGTATGTTTTCAAGAGTTTTTTTCCACACCAAAAATTAGTAGTTCCCGGTTTTAAAATGGTTTTTAATCAGTCTGTTGAGGGCAATTCCAATGGGGAAAATGCTCAGCTACAATAACAATATTTGAGGACATACCGAACATATTTATCCTATGTATAGAAATCAAATATAGCCTTTCTCAGTGCAGTATACACTTTAAGAACTAGAATCACTGGTTTACAAGAAATAGCCACTAAACGTGTCGATATCTGAAAGATTTATTTTTTACACATCTGTGGCTTTCTTTTTTCTCTTTTCTTGACTTTTGACACACTTACTACATACACTTACTATTTACCGCTTGCCCAAGAAGTAGGGCAATTGCTAACTTAGAATTACCATGGAGGTGTAAGAAGTCTTGTTGACAGCATTCACCACCTGCCTCTTCTGTAAACAGAGGATTTGTTTACAGCCTTATGACATGCAGTACCTGGGTAACCAAAGCTCTGGATCTCTGCAAGGTTTGCAAACTCAGGTTTTATAGTTTCCTGAAAATAATCATTCTTGCCTTATTTCCTTGTTTTCCATAAAATAATGATAGAAATATTTATGCACATTACAAGGGATACACTTTACATCACTGATGTATAATTGTCAGGGAAATATCTAAGAACTGTTAAATATTCCTTTAATTAAATGCAGCTTCTACATTATAGAAGTACTAATGGAATTATGTTATAATGTGAGTGGAAGATGCCAAAAACTAAAATGAAAAAAAAATCAGAGAAAAAAGACAGAAAATGAACTGGCTGTACTCAAGAGACTAAATTAGGATATAAGGAATGGTGCCTTAATCTCAAAGGAAATCCTACTAAATGTGAAGTATTACTAAGCTATCAAACAATCTTGCTAAACTGACATAAAGTTCTAATTAAACTGAAATACAAATATAATTTAGAGAATTAAATGTCATAAGGTCTATAAATCTCTCAAGCATTTGTGTACAAACTACAGGTGTGATATTTGCAATACAAACATGACACATACTGACTCACTTCAAAGAGAAGGCGATTACAAGGGGAATAAGCATGGGCCAATGTCATCACCTTGTTATGTCAGCATTATAATTTCACCAAACTCAACTGCTACAAGACTGTAATTCCACCTTCCATGGGCATTTCTTGCAGATAACAATACAGGCAGCAAATACTACAGAACCTCAGCAGAATTCAGAGCAAGTCCTACCAAAGATATTTTTTAGTGTTCTTCTTTAGGCCTGTTTCTCCATCATTAGAGTCTGCAAGAATGTAAAATGCCAAATACTTCCCAGAATTAAAATGATGAAGATCACTTTTTCTTACTCTTATTTTCATCTAAATATTAGTGACAGTATGGGAGAAACCCTCACCACATTTCTACTTACAGAGACTGAGAAAATTCCTTTTTTCTGATGGGGGAAATCTACTCCCTCTATAGGTATGTCTATCTCTATAGGTATGTAACTAGCAGGTATGTCAGGGCAATATTGCTTTGCTTTTCCAGATTGTTCTACTTTACAATAATTGCTGAAATTTGTAAAATTTTTTGTAAAAATTCTTCCTTTAAGAAAGTATTAATTACTTCAGCAGTACTGCTCACTTTTAGAAATCCTGTTTCCTATTATGTTTCATTTAGAACTGTATGCATGATACCAAACAGGACATGTAAAAAGGGTCCTGGATACCTGAGCAAGCTTATTACCTCACTTGCCTTCTCTTAATCTATTCCTCCTGAAAGTCTTTCACCACAGCAAGACTTTTTGGAACTTTTGAACAGGTGAAAGCAAATCTGATACAAGAACATTCCTGATTTTTTCCTAGCACTCTGACATAGATGCTGTTAGCATTCTTCTTCAGAAGTGAAGGTTCCAGGAAGGAATGAGAGAAAACATGTCTGTCCCATCATCTGGAACCAGGTGGATGAAGAAAGGGCTCCAGCACTGGTTGCCCTCCTTCTTACCAGTTCATCACAGTAAATTCATCTCTGACTGTGCATGTTTACACAACTGAAAAAGCATCTCCTCTTGCTGCCAACCACGGTACTGCCACACCTTAACTCTTACACTCTTAGAGCAAAGCCATGATACCATACATCTGAGCATAGCTAACTGTGGTTTATATTACCTAAGATATGAAAGCATTTATTAATTAATTCCCACCCCCAAGTCAGTAATATTAAACTCAATTCATAATACAGTGCGATTATATTAAAAGTTGTTGCTTGTTTTCAGAAACAAAACTTAATTAATACATTTTAAAAAAAAGGATAATATTATTAATAGGATACATGATGAGGAGGACTGCTATGAGGATTTACTATTTGTCTGCTAAGGTTGAGTAAATTGCCTATAAATTATTCAGTCTTCACAAGCTCTGAGCAGTAAAACTGTTATTACACTTTGCACACTATGTGCCTCTAATATCCAATCTGAAGCACATTTATCAACAACTACTTTTGTGTAAACAATCCTTGAAGAAACCTGACTTGTCTTCACTTGTTATTGATGATCTTTCAAAACTCAGAAATTGCATCCTCTTCAATTTCCTACCGAATTCTTAGGTAATCACCTCATCAATAGTTCTCAACAAAAATAATTGTTTCCAGAACAAAACTTTCCCCAGAATTTAGGTCCTTTAAGGTGGTCCCTCTCAGAGCTTCAAAAGTGTGAATAACGAAAATGTGTATTTAAAAAAAATCTTAGGATGTGTATATGCTTTTATAAAGTCAGAAGTGAATAAAAGTTCTCCCAGAACAGGATATGGGGCAGTGAAAATGAAACACAGGTCTTTCAGGATATGTGTTTCGGGTTTTTCTTGTTTCCTTTTTTACCATGAAGTCCAATCTTCAGTTGCATTTACACAGGAGTGTAGGTCATTCAAATGCTAATAAAGCACTCACATTCACAGTCAGTCCCAAGTGTAGTCAGCTAATGGAAAAGGTGAGGAAGAGAACTTTGCATGCCTTTTAATGAAGTGGTGTGCTATAGGGCAAGGAGTGCAGATTTACACTAACTGCTTTGTTCTCATCTGAGGTTCACTTCCCTAGTGTCCATTTCCTCCACTCTCTCTTTTTCACTGTAGTAGCAAAGATGTTCTGAAACCAGAGCTGAAGGAGCCACTTGAAGGTCTCAGAACGACTTAGAACTGTGGCAAAACCTACCCCATTTGGTTTTAATTGCTTAAAAAATGCTAAGTATTTGTTACTAGGAAAAGAAAAATATAATGGGAAGGGTGAGGAAGGATAAAGGTTTGAGAGAACACATTTATCTCGATGAACCTCTGCCTCCTGTTTTAAGCTGCTCAGGACTGCTTTGGAGACTGTTGTTGAAAGCATCCTTTTCCTGTCCCAGAACAGCTGTTCCCCAAAAGCAAAGTAATGGTGAGAAAGATGTGCATGTACCATTACATCAATACTCAATCACCCACAGCCATCTGTCTGACAAGCTCTTTTACCCCAAAGACAGAGAAGGCACATAATCTCTACTTGTCCAATTTGGGAAAAAGTGCTGCTCAGGTAGCTCTCACAGCTCTGGATGTATCAACATTGTTATGTTAGCTAAAACAAAGTTATTTATGGCCTTACCTAGTTTCATGTAAGTATCTTCTTATCTTGCTTAGAATTAGGAGCTGGTGGTTTCAGGAAGTGCATTGAACAATCAGCCACTTCTCTGCTGAAAGACTGTCCCCTCATCTGTGCAGTCCAGTACAGTAAAAATGCCCCCACAAACCCTACAGATATACATCAAGGCATGTTCCAGTTAATACTAGAATTGAAGTGCTTCTTTACATCAACTTCAACCAGTGGATTACCATAACAGAGGAAATTACACTAGTAACTTCTTTTGCGCGGGTTACATGGGGCTAGCTGGTAAGATCCCCAGGGCAGAGACCGTGCCTACCTCTGCATTTACCAAATGCAGTAAGGACCTCCCAGCAGAATATATAAATGATGAGTAAATGTTAATAAGTAACCAAATGTAAATATAATAACCACATTAATGACTACTAATATATTACATAGACTAGACCCATTGGAAGAATGCAGAAACTGTGAACATTACTGATCCATTCAGAGTACACTTATTATTTCACTGCCAGGACAAAACAACTTTCCTCTTGCTGGATATGTTAAGATTTCACTGCATAAAGAATGATTTAATAAGAAGTGTAACCTCAGGATTAACTAACAGACATGTACAAAACAGACCTACAACTTCTGTTTAAATGCCCTTAAAATAACCACTTTATTTCTAATTTATATATGAGATTCAGGATGACGTGCTCACAGAAACCAACGCCTAAAGAGTCTGGTCAAGAGTATCCCAATGCAAGAAAACATTGCAATACTTGCTATAAAGGAAGGGTAATTGCCCCTAAATGCTATGCCTGGCTTTCTGCCGACTACCATTCTGACAGTGCTGCAAATAAGCTAGCAGTTTAAATCCATAAATGCTTATAGATTGTTCTGGAGCTGTAACTTACACGTTCAGAAATGTCTGAAGTCTTTGAACAGAACATTTTAACAGGAGAAAGGAACTTGTACTTTGAAATAAAACAGGTTTTCTGAAAATACTCTTTGACATAATTTTTTTTTAATCTCTGCTTTTCATTTTATAGTTTTTCTCTGTTTCCTTTCTCTGTTGCCACCACCTGCAAATAAATGAGTGAAATTGCCTGAGCTTCATTTAATCTTACGCTACTAGGAGAGTTGGATGCAATCATGCTTCTGGAAGTAACAGAATTATTTTTAGTGTAATGGCAATATATACTGTCATTTGTAGTATCATTTGGCAATGACATTTTTACTTCTATAAAACATGTTAAAAACTTTTGGCAAATCATTCCTTGCTGACTATATGTTATCATATTATAATGCAATACAGCAACAACATGATGTTACAGTGTAGTAAAAAGATCTTGGTATGAATCTGTATTTGAGTTTATTGCATAACAAGCTCTATCCTGCTGACAAGGATACTGATGAATGCTTCGCTATGGGTTTCACTGGAAACCTCAACATGCCTGAAGGTTGACTAACACACACAAATACTGACTTACCCAGACCATTTCTGATCAGTGACAGTAAAATGAAGTCTCTGGTTTATGCTACCTATATATGTAATCAAAACCCATTTTGAAAACGCCAAGTTTTACGTCCCACAGATTTTGAAGCGGCTTTAAATAGATTTTTAGTAATATTATGGTGGCTATCTCAGAGTTATTCCATTGAAGAATCTTGTAAATGGATAAAAAAAAAACAGAGAGAAGTTTTAAAAGATGGTGGAAATTCCTAGAAGTAATCAGAAGTGAAGAAAGTACATCTAACATAAAACTGATTAAGAAAACAAATTCAAGGAATTACACTAAGCAGCAGCATAAACATTTAATGGTACAGCTTAAAATGTTCACATTTTTACAAATCATCCAAGGATTGCTCTTCATTTTATTTGTAATGAAATGAAATCTGAAACAAGTTTCTACAGCCAGAATAAACACGGATGGATGTGGGGCACACCCTCAGTCCTCTCACCATGCCAGAGGCTCTGGAGGTGAGGTAATGCCAGTCCTGACGTTTCTTCTGCCTCCCCAACAACCTGACACAATGTTGTCTCTGGAACACGTCTGAGAGTGACTTTCAGGCTACATCTGCACAAGGAAATTTTCTGAAGATTGCTCTTCTGACCTAAGGCCATCAGTCAGAGCAGTGTTTTAGTAAGGCCAAAACTCTCATTATCAGCTCTCTCATTCTCCAGCACAGAATGGATGCCTGGACTAGACAAAGAACCAGAATGGTCCTTGACCCACACCACAATCTGAACTGGACCAGGGCATTTTTTAGGAGAATGCTAACTGGTGAGAACAAAACTGTGACAAGAAGTAAGCTAACAGATCCATGTGCTAGCCCTGATCAGTGCAGACACAGGTTTTGTATCCCACAATGACCAGGGAACACATGGATCATCAAACAAAAACGTATGGCCCAACATTTTCCCTGGGTCAGCTCCATAGATTACTTAAATGAACCTTCATGAAACTTCCATGAAACATGATGGAAAGGTATATTGCAGGAAGCAGAGTGGCTGTCTCCCTGGAAAGAAAAAAACATCCTGGTGAAATGGCAGGATACAAATTAAGATTATCAAGCACACCTCATTCCACCTGCACAGGCAGCTGAAACAATGCAGACTTTTCTTTGCACTTAGCCAGCTTCCTTTGAAGCAAGCTTTAGAGACAAAACTTGCACTAATTTCAGTGGGACCTTTGTCTGTGTACGGTGTGCAGAACAGAGCCCTCTCCTGGTAAGCACGGCAGATAATTGAGGACATCCCTGGCACCGTATTTGGCACTGTCTGCAGCACATATCTCTCTGATGAAGTATTGAACGTAGGCACTCAAAATAAAATATTAGAAAAGCTCAGCTATTTGGAGCCATGGAACCTTATGATTGAGGTCAGATTTGTTTGGATTTAAAAATATATGAAAATCTAAGTAACACTGAAATGATGGCATACCTGAAAACTGAAACCAAAAAATAGGTTATATAACGTACTTAAAGGCACAGTTGGCATTTCAAGATCACAATGACTAGCCAGTTATAACCTGTTTTTGAACCCACAGCTGAACCCTGCATGTCGAATTACTGAAAAGGGTGGGTCACCTTCTTTTTAAACCTGAAATCTGATAACCAGGTCAAAAGAACCCCCATTCATTCTTTCTTTTTATGACTATAAAGCCATGAAGCACCAATAATAACCTTAAGTATATAGATCAACACTCTTTGCCTAATTAACATGCTTTTGGATTTCATACTTGAACCTGAAAATAAGAAACCATATTTCAAAGCCCGGCTTTTGCAAAACAAAATTTGCAACAGGTACCTCATCTGGATGCAGGACATGGTAGGCACTTAAATAAATCATAATAGTGATCCATTGCCAAAATAGTGGCTCTCTGTCCTTAGCTTTTCTCAGAATAACTTTACCATAATTTCTTTGCTTAAACAGCAACACAACCTTGTTGTCAATGAGATGCAATGCAAAAGAATATTGGTTTAATTTTAAAATTATTTATTAATATTCCAAACCCCATATTGTTTTTAGCAACATATGCAAACATGGAGCCACACTGCTTATGGCTGTAACCTCACTAGATTTCACAAGGTAAGTAGGGTTGGGTCTGTAGCATTTGCATGGAAGACTTCCAAGGAAATTCCAGGTTACTCTATGAAATGGTATTTGTGCAGCGTGGCATTCTTCTGCTGACGCAGTATTGAACCAGCAGAAAGAATATGATCACAAGTGCTGTCTTTAATTAAGAGGTAAAACCAAGGATACCGAGCACTTGTGGGCATTAAACACCCTATGGCAGTTTTTGCCAGTGTAGGAGTGCCTGGCCAAATACCAGTCTAGATAATTACATCCTGCCTACTTACATTCCCAAGTTGCTTTAAATGGATAAGGCATTATTCTTCTATTCTGGTGTAAAAGTTGATCCTGCAGCCCTTCCTTGGGCTCTGTTAGGACTATTTCTAGCATGACCTTCTCTATGGTCATACAGAGTCATTTATGTGAACCAATGCATTTTACTACATTTCGGATTTGTCACCTTCTGAAATCACTTCCACTGAGCTCATGGGAATTTACTTCGGTCTAAAGACATTGATTTAACCAAAAATCACCATTTAATTACTGCCTGTGAGTCATACTTACAATAAATCTCTGCAAAAAATTGTCTTATTATCAGATCAGTTTCTGTAGGACACCCTTCAGTACATGTGATGCTCAGTTTTGTGTGACCCTGCCCACCCTCACCAAAACCAACAGCAAAACAGCAGCATGGCTCAATGGCATCAAGACCAGGCTCCTTACTGGGAAATTTGTCTTGGGACCATACCATGTACCAGCAGTGCAGGCCTCCCACACCTTCTCAATTTGAAGCAAGTTACACTGAACAAAGATACAGACAATCTTTTCAAGCCAGCTGTACATTTTAAGAAGGAGCACAACAAATGGTTAAGAGCTTGCTTTAAAGCGATATGTCCATTAAAACAACCAATGTTACTGCAGGATTGTTCCCCCCAACAGGAATTCACTTCATTGAAGTGGAAGGAAACCAGACTTCACAAAAACTTCATTACCATGTTCAAGTACCTCACAACAGACCACCAAGCTGCCACTCACCCAAGTCCCCTGGAGATGAAGGAGTTGTTAGCATGTTTTCCTCCCACAGAAGGAGCCTTTTAGCAAGATGGGTGCTGGCATTAGTCACAACTTAGCCTATGGCAGTGTTGTCAATCATAATTATTCCTACAAATCTGAGTTTTCTCCCCTTCCAATTACTCTCTAAACTCTTATTTTCAAAATTAATTTCCTATTTCTGGCTTGTCCTACACTATGTCAATTTGAAGGCTGGCTTTTGAATGCTTTTTTAGTTTAAAAGTTTTTCTAGCTGTATTTGTGTAGGTCAAAAGAGTTTTCCAAGTCTGCTCTCTTTCTGAGTGGTGAGTCTCCCAAGACAGCAAATAGAGGGTTTTTATAGACTTGTTTTCATGAAGATTCAGTCATCTGAAATCTGAAATTCTTTAGGAGAAAGATGATCATGTTAATAGAATTCATTGAATGCAAATTATGAAATTCATAGGCTTGAGCAAAGTTAAATAGCTCTAAACAGTATCACCAAATGCAAAGAGAAAGTAGGAAAGAATTTTCACAAATCCAAACTTTTTCCCCCTCCTTTCAGGTGACATGCTGACCTCAAAAGCTTCTAACATTCATGACTTTCAAGCTCAAGACTTTTCTCTCACATCTCTCTCCAAATATAGGGCCTAACTTTTGCCTCCTCTTTTAAATCTTTTTCTTAGACCCTTTGGAGAGTGAAGTTAACTTGACAGAAAGAGGGTGATGCAGCTGGTTGAACAAGAGCCACTCAATCCACTCAGCGAAACTACAGCCAGAAGATAACACAAGGTGAAGGGTAAGAGTATGAAATGTGACTAAGCAATTAGGGATTTTCTTCCGTTTCCCCACACAATGGAGCAAAGTGGACCACATGCAGCTGCTGAATTTCTTGCAGAGAAGAGTGTTCAGTTTCAGAGCGGGAAAGGACTTTGCCTTCATCCACACTGACCAGCTTGAGAGAAAGGAGACAAATGTATCCCACAAAAGGGTATGCCAACCAGTCCTGTCGTGTAGCACTTGATCATACTTGATCATTCAAACTCAGGATTACTTTATAGTGTTGGCTTCTTCTAGAAAAAACAAAGGGAAAAAATGAAGTGCGGACTTCACTACCTGTACTCCAGCGGATTGACATTAATCAATCCTACCCCTCAGGGCCCCCTCCTTTGCTCCCATCACTACTGACTGCAGATATCAGGGAGCAGCGAAGACAAAAGGTCCAGGCCCCGGGCTATGAGGGACACTTTGGAATTGTCTGGTGGCCGGGTCAGCCGGCGGCCGTGCCC
>NW_005054392.1:2306107-2306710 GCF_000277835.1 Geospiza fortis | reverse complement strand
CCCGCCCCGAATTTCCCCTCCCGTTTTGCTCCGAGTTGCTCTTTATTTGTGTGTGGAGAAAGGGGTGGGGGGGACGACTTGTAGGGGGGGATGTTCTGTTTTGGCCAGAGGAACAGTGCAAAAGGGGAGCCTTGGCTCGGAGAAGGTACGAGAATAAATAAATAAGGAGCGGCCCTAAAATAAAGGTAGCGGCATATCCCGGCAGCGAGAAGGTGAGTGTCTATGACTTCCCCGTCCCTGCATCTCCCTCCCACCCCTTCTACTCGGAGGTGGAGGAAACGGGTTCCCTATCGCATGTGCATGTGTCCGTGGAGGGGGGTGTGTGCGTCTCCTTGTATTTAGCGTTTATTTAGCACTGTTTTCATGTCGGTTCGATGACAGCAGCAGCAAGAACAACAACAAAGTTGCTCTAAAACAAATGTGATGGGAGGGAGCAGCAGAGCCGTCCATGGCGGGGTAGAGACGAGCTTTTACCCTGGCCCCACGCGAGTTTAATTGCAAAAAACCAAACTGGTTTTCCGTGCGGACGGGGCGACTTTTTCCACGTCCAGCCGGACTTTCTGCCTCTGTCCAGGTGATGTTCCCTGCTGCTTTGCCTCCACC
>NW_005054392.1:2263608-2305233 GCF_000277835.1 Geospiza fortis | reverse complement strand
TGTGTGTGTGTGTGTGCGGGTGTGTGCGTGTGTGTGCGCGTACTTGATCCGCGAGGAGGTAACAGGATTCTTCGTGTTCAAAACCAGTGGGCTCTTAGCCATTAATCTCCTTCTCCTGCTGTCATTACAGACACTTCCAAAGTCAGATACCCGCGGAGAGCCGCCGGCTGCGTTTCACACGGCGGCTCTCCCCGAGCCCCGGGGGCTCCGCGCCGTGCCCGGCCGGACACAGGGCTGCCCGGGGAGCAGCCCCTCGGCTCCTTCCGCCGGGAAGGGAGAGCGGGATCCCGCGGCATCGCCGCTGCCAATCGGTAGTTGGCATCTAAAGTTTCATTTACATTTATGAAAGTGGCGCTCCGAGCCAAGCGGGCGCGGTGCTGCCGGCTCCGTACCCGCGGGCAGGGCTGGCAGCCGAGCACACGGAGGGACGCGCTCGGTTCGCGCGTGGCGGTGGGAAATAGCTGGTGGTCACAAAAACCCTGGGACGCACGCTGAACCAGACAAGGGAGCGACCTGGCCGGTTCCAGTTTTAAGTATGAAGTCATGCTAGAACAGTAAGGAACGAGTATTTGCAGTTTTCTGAGTTTTGTTTTACGTGTTTCATTTGCGGAGACTAGAAAGCGTATCTAAGGTAAACTAATCAGCAGTTTAGATTTAGAGGGAGTTATACAAAGAATGTATGTTTTCTGTTTGGCAGATAGATTTTCTGGTCTGACCTCGGAGTTTGATGTTAGAAGCGTGTACTTTGCAATAAAGCTCAGGCCGTATCTTTGTTTCGTTTCCCTAACACTCAAAAGAAGTTTCGTAAAATTGCTGCGGGTTTGACTCTTCCCCTAGCATTTCTGAAAATGCTGCCGAATAACAAATGCTTGCATGCTTGCAATATATATCATACTGTGAGTAAAGTGGAAATATAGACTGACATTTCTCTCTCTTCCTGGTGATTCTTTCTCTGTTTGACATCTAACATTAGCTGGGCTATGTCTGAAACAGCTCTTTTTGCCTTTTTTTTTCTTTTTTTTTTACATGCGGTATTTATGTTACCAAATGCTCTTCAACCAGATTTGATAGAAATGACAGTAGAGTGTGTTGACGAATCTTTTATGTATCTTTGTTCAGATAATTTGTATGCAGTTATTAATTGTTACATGTATATGGTGGTACTGATAATAAATTTAGTTGAAGGTTACTCTTGCTGGATTTGTATTTATTAATGGCCTCACAACACTTTGCAGTATAAATTTATTCTGTGTGGGTAATGTCAATGGAAGAAATAAACCCTAAACAAGCAGTGTATCGAGTACAGCACTGGGGGGTTCTTAGTTAGTTGCTGTTCCCAGTCAAAATATTTCAAACAAGGCAACTGTAGAAATACAGCTATAGATAGTATCATGTGGCATAATTTTAGCATCTGATGCAAGTGTTAAAGTTTAACTCTTTAAACTTTTTGCAACTCTTTAAACTTTATGCAAGTCCTAGAATTAATGTTAAACATTGGCATTTGGTGAGGGAAGGGTACCTGTGCCTTTCCTTGATGAACTGATGGTATTGGATGATGTTGTGTGCAATCCTCCAGTGTTAAAATTTAAAAAGCATTTTACTCTCTTAAATATGCAAGTTACCACAGAAAGAAAAAAGATATTAGTGGAATTTCTGTTGAACGCTCTAGGACACAGCTATCCAATTTTTTCTGTGCTATCTTTTTCCTTCTTGAAAGTAGGGATTTTATGAACTCAGGGTAATGCAGGTCTCCCTTTTTATAAGGAGGCTTTATTCAGCATACTTCTATATTGCAGCTGCTGATCATATTTCATAGAGCTGTTAAAGCACTTAAAACCTAAAATTAGGTACTGTCTGGTAGTAAATATTTCAAATCACTCCTTGAAGAAACGGGCTTAAAAAAGAGACATTTTGAAATATATCATTGAGAAAAAGTAATCTTGCATTGCTTTTACTCAGTGCAATACCAATCTAAATCACTGATTTCAGCACAGTGTACTTTTTCGTTAAGTTTTCTTAATCTCCTGGATTTTTATTGTGATTTTATGCTGGCTTTATTTGATATCATAACCAGCTACTTTGCTCAAGCTATGTTTATGATGGCAACGCTTGAATTAACAGGTGTCGAATTAACTTCTAACATACCTGTGCTTCCAGTGAGTATTCTTGTGATACTAAGAACTTAAATGTAAGTTTCCTCGCTTCCTGGTGTGCATGTTTCTGGCTGTTAGTTGCAGAAGGTGCACATTTGCTTTTTTCCAAATTTTGGATGAGTTAATTTACAGATTATTTACAGTATTTTCCAGTTGGGGGGTGGGGTTTTTTAGTTGAGCATAGGAGTACTTGCTCACTAGCTTTCATTTTTGGTACTGTCAGTGTTTGCAGGAAAAATGCAAGCAGAGGGACATCAGACTGACAGACATATGTCAAATTGATAAGTATTTTTAAAGCTTTTTGGAAGTTCACCACTAAACCAAGTCTGGTAGCAGCAACACTCAGATGTCTTTGCTTTTTTCTTTGTACATGAGAATCCAGTAGTATTTCTGCTATCTAATATATCTGTAATCTTCTTGACATTTTGTGTTAAAAAATCCCAGCATTTATGGCATGCAACTGGAAGAAGAGTGTTGATATTCAGTCATTGATTGAGAGGTTTATAAGTACACCTAATAAGCGCTATTTTTCTTTTTCGGATTTAAATATTGTGTAAATGTGTGTCCAACTTAACCTTTTTCTGTCATTGAAAAGCGCTAATTGATCTTGCTGACCCTGACATAATAGTATAGTTTGATATTCGAAACCTTTCAGCTTTGGCATGGCCTTTTTACCACCCCTGAAATTTCAGGGCATGATTCTACTGAAGGTATAAACGGCTTCTCTTTGAAAAATTAAATAAAAATAGTTATTAAAAATAAATTATCGTCTTTTAAAGTTAGTTGATGTTTTACCTATCAAAGCCTCAGGCTTTACAATATACATTAAAAACTTTCTGAGGTACTTGTATGTATTAGGTGACATTTTAGACGTTGCTGTACAGAAATCAGATTTTTATGAAATAAATTTTGGCCAATTTCTGTGTTGCAGTGTTATTAAATCTGTCATTAAATCAGAAGTGGTTAAAGGAACTTGGACGCACTTTGCAATGCAAAAGCTCAGATAAGAAGAGCACTCATATGTCAAATAAATAATAAAACCGATTTGAAAAGGCAGCAAAACTCACATTTTTAGTCTACATTGTAGTTTGTGATGCTGCCAGAAGGATTGCTTTTGGAATGCCTGTAATATAGGACCTTAAAGGCAAAAGCTATTTTAAAGAACTTTCTTCTTTTTATCTCCAAGCCTGAAAAATGTGTTGAATAGCTGGCTGCCTTTTTGTTTTAACGTTAAACAGTGAAAATTACTTTGATGATTGATTATCCTATATTGAAATGTATCACTGGGCAGTCTCAGTCACAGGATTGTATAGGCTAGTCATTAGGCTTTTGAGCAAAATGTCAAATGCTAATGGCTGTCTGAGGAATACTAAAGTTTAAGCATTTAATTTTCAATTTGTTAAAATTTTCCTTATTTCTCCAAGGGAAGATTATAATGACTAGTGATTATCTTCAGAGCTTCTCACTCATAAGCCAGTCAGACTTTTTTGGTTTTAGGCTGTTAGGCTTGGGTAGTAGACACTAAAGTTTGAGTTAGGCTGCAGTTACCATGGATTTGAAAATAATTAGTTTGGAGGATTTCTATGCATAAATTAATTTGGAGATCTATGTCTTTTTCCTAGAACTAACTAAATAAATACTATTACAGTGACTTTTCACTGAGCAGCTGTCTGTAGACGTGCAGCGGAGGGCAGTTCTGTTGGATGTAATTTAAATGCTGTCTCTAAAGAACTCAGTCTGCCTGGGCTGACTGAATACTCTCTTTGCACTAGGGTTGTGCCAGGCTATACAAAATTTGACTAATTTGGAGCAGAAAATTACAGAAAAGACCTCCCAAGGCAACCTGAAAAATATTCACACAAAGACTGATTTTTTTTTGCATAGATGTTAACGTATTAGTTACGTGATTTAGTTAATGTGCACTAGATTTTTTGGCAGCATTAAAATGAAATACTATTGTGATGTGACCCAGTATAAGCTCACATTCTCAGCAGTGAAAAATTACTGCTGCCTTTTTTTTTTAATTGGATAGATCAGCAAGTAACTAGTCTACTCTTGACATATATATAATTAAACCACAAAAACCTACTTTAAAATACCATGGAAGGTCTGATTTAGACCATAAAAGTAAAAGAAACACAGAGCTGAGTTTGCAATTTTTCAAATAATTCTCCTCTATGACTATGTGTATATAACTATTGAAATCAATGCTGGTGCATGAGGTAATTGGAAACTCAACTTGATGTTTTGTGCCAGATCCTTAGCTGTTGCAAATTGGAGTAGGAATGCTGAAATTACTGGAGTGGTCTCACATTATGCCAGATGAGTATCTAGTCCTCTATTCTTAGTTCAGTCTGCTCTTTTGGTGGTGTATTGCAATGTACATTATATATGTGAGATTATATGCACAGAGAAGTGATCCTGCGATACTTAGGAAAATAAAAAAGAGAGCTAAGTGTAAATGTCCAAATTATATTCTTTTTCTTCCTTTCAAGGCATTTTCATACTCCTATGTTCGAACATTTTTTTTGTTGCATTTTATACATGACCACAGAAATGCCTTTTACAGTAACTGTACTTTTGAAAATGATGCAGTTAGAAATATTGCTAATTGCCTGTATTTTTTAAAAATTCTTTTAAGGCAACATTGTTGCTCAAAGAAATGAGTAATTAGGTTGTGCTTATTCAGGGACATTTCATGAATTCCAAGCCTATTCAATTAAAGGCATGAAGTCCATATTAAATCCCATCAGGATGTTTCTTTTTATTCACTGTAGTATATTCCCAGAACATCACAGAAAATGAAGTTTACCTTACTCCCAAGAGAGAGCAGCTAAACCAGCTTCTGTACACTTCAGTTTATGCATCCTGACATCATGCTGCATATGAGGTCTTTCTTCCAGCTTTCCTGAGTGTCCCAGCGTAGATGTGGTCTCACAAAACCAGGCACAGCTCAGGGAGATTATGCACATTTCCTCGCCAAGTTCTAGCAATGCAACTCAGACTCAACCTAGCATTTCTGTTCTGGTCCTCTTAGCACAGAGAACTGGTAAGTTGAGAACTAATAGGGCTGAATGATGTAGAAGTTTTTGCAAATGCAGTGACTATATTCTGGGATAGGGTCTTGAAAATAACATTTCTTGTTACCCCAAGGCAAGATTTAAACTGTGGTATGTTTTCCAAATAGGAAGATGAAAGTACTTTTCCACTCAGCCACCCATTTATGTTTATTCTAATCTGGCATGGTAGAAGGATGCAATATAATGATCAAATTAATTTTTTTTTCAGTTAATTGCACCTTCAGAGAAGGAGTTTTTGTGTTCAAAGTGTCATCTGAATCCTGTGCTCACTGTGCAGCAGTATGTCTGGGAGTTACCTGCAATATGAGGCGTTTCAGCTGAAATGGCTAGATGATGTGTTTCCTAGTGATTTCTGGTATCTAGTTAACTATGTTTCAGCTTGTTTTCCAATTTTCTGACTAAATGATAGTCTGATTTCTCCAAGGGCTAGATAAGCAGTCAAATTTTTGGCATAAAACAAATGAAATAGAAGGGTTTTCTCCCTGGTAGTTGTGAAACTGCCCAGCTTTTTGAAGGAAGTCCAGGATTGGAACAACAGCTTGCGAGATGCTGTCAAATCGGGACTAAGTCTGAAATAGTTTGATTGTAAAGTCTGTAGCAAGAGATCCAGCATTTTGCTCTTTTTACATCATTATCTAGGGGTATTGGTTCGTATAAGCATCAATAGCAGTAACCTCATCTGAAGTCCTACCTCCAGCTGCGGAAGTTTCCTGCGGTAGAAGACAGAAAAGCGTGAAGCCATGGTCTCACATTTGGTGGCAGCACTTCTAAAGCAGCCCCTTGGCCCGCCTCTGCCGGCCACTCATTTAAGTTGGATCCACTCTTGCTGTGGTTCACAAACAGCTGTGCTGGCAGCGAGGCAAAGGTCGGAATGAGTGGCAGCACCCGAGCTGCTGAGCCTGGCAGCGGTGCTGCAGAAATAGCTGCAGAACCACAGTCTCCGTTACCTAATCTGTCACTTCTATTAACTGAAGTGCAGGGTCAAGTCTGTGGGATAGATGGAATTTTTCAGAATGAAAACATTGTCTACAAAAATCATCCCTTGATCTTTAATCAAAAGGTTGTGTTCATGCAGGGATTTTTGACTAAAATCGAAGTAGCTGCAAATAATTGGCAGATACATGTGCAAGTTAAAACAATAGGAAAGTACTGAGGCCTTTGGAGGGGACAGCTGTGATTTTCTTGAAGGAAGTTCAGACGTGATACCAGACGACAGAACTTTTCCAGATCTTTGCACTGCGTCCAAAAGCTGGGCTTGCAGGGAACAGGCGGAGCATAACTCCTCTAGAAGTGGGACGTCACTGCCAAGGGCTCGTGACGGCTGCATTCTTTTATCACTATTCCTGGGGAAAGAAGTGCAATAATTTCTCAGAAGTGGCCATTACATAGCTGTCACTGTAGACAAGTGCTTAATTTATGGCAACTATTTTTTATTAGTCTCCACTGTCACAAAGTATTAACTTACAGGCTATCACGTTCCAAATGCCTTTTTTTATGTTGTTCCCATATAACACTGAAATATGCATACTGTACTGCATCATGGGTTTATGAACACTCAAGCAAGCCAAACCAGTGATATTATTTTTGATGTGAGTACAAGTTTGATTTCCAAAGATAAGTGTAGTGATGTAATAAAGTTCTGTAAGTCTGTCTTGGGTTGACATGACTTTTTGATTAATAAAGTTGAGGGATACAAGATCAACTTGGCACAAATGAAATGGATTAAACAGCAAACTAAAGCATAGATTTCACAAATAGTTACCTGTTAATGAGTCCTTAAAAAGCGTGTTATTACAAAGGGTTTTTCAGGGGGCAATCATCAAATCAAAACCTATTTATTATTTTACCAGTGACACCAAGATTAGTAAGTTCTACAAGAAGTAATACCCTTGATTAGAACAATTGCTGACATAATAAAGGATATTTTTCTTCTTACAAACTTCCTTATACTTCTGTTGTTAGACTGTAATGCCTAAAGTACTACTACTACAAAGACTGAGGGATGGGTAAATAATGACGAGAGCAGATTGATGAGAATAGTCTGGCTCATTGAGCAAACTGAAAGCAAGCAAACAGTATGTACTTCACTACAAGCCAGCAGTTTATAAAAAAAATTAAAAAAACAACAAATGGAGGCTATAGAAAATTATAATGATGGTATTGTAACCAAAAAAAGGAGTAGTAACTTAAACTAAGTACTCAGCGGAGTAAGAGGGGTTACATAAGCAGTGTAGGTAGTATGGGTGCAGCTACTAATGCAAAGCTGTACCCTTTCTTAGCTTTAGAAAGGAAGCTTTAAAAAATTGGATGTTTCAGATTTAAGAACAGAGGAGTAATTAAACATTGGAAGATGTTTCTTCCAGGGAATTAACAAATTTTGGTTGATTAAAGGAGAATGTAACATAGTTTGATCACAGCTAATAAATATGTAAATGAGGAAATGTGGTAAAGGATGCATTGTCAAAGCAGTTGTTTTCATTAAAATCTGAGAATACCTGTTTTTTACAATTACTTCATGTGGCACACTTAGTGATGGCTCATAGTAAAAGAGATTTGCCTGTAGGATTGCAAGCTGTTCCATGGATGTCGTAACATTTCAGTTGCCTGTGGGGACTGCTGATGGGCCAGGAGCCGAAATGAGTGCAGACAGCTCATGTGAGGATCAGCAGCATAAAAATGTAGATTACACAGGACATCTGGTATGGGTTTTGCATTTTCTTTGTGCTGGACAAAGGTAGTACATAGCAAGTTTTGTACTTTCAGTCATTGTGTTCTGATGGTTTCAGTTTGACTTGATGGCTGGGGCGCAGTAATAATTTTTCTGTTCTGTCAGAAAGCACCTGAACTGCATGATGGCACCAGAAAGAGTTCTGTATTCTGGGACAGTTCTGCATTCACGCTTTTTGTTTTCCACTGTTCATGGAATGAAGAAATAGCAGTTTCAAAATGTTCCATTCAAGAATTTCATGTGAGACACTTGGCAGTAACAGGGATAGCAGTTGCTGAGCAATGACTCTCACACCTAAAAAGAATGGGCATGCTCTAAACTTCCTTCTTCATCAGGATGTTTCTAGTATGCCTAGCAAGTAATTTGAACTTCTACAGTAACTCTGATTACATCCTCATAGTGCTGAATACACTCTTCAAAGTGTGGTATGATTTTTAAAGCAGGTAAAATGAATAGGTAGGGTCACAGCTTTCATGATATCATGTCGCTGGAATCTTTGCATTAAGTTTTTCAGCCTTGTAAAATGGCTGTTTGGTTTTACCTTGTGGATATGTTAATTTCTATGTTCTCTTAAATTCTAAAATGTTTCTGTTTTAGAAATAACCTTTATTGTTATTTTATGCTTATTTTTGTCACAAGGTTTTTGAGGGTTTTTTTATGTGTAAAAGGTAAATTAGACATGTGTTTTAGGGAGAGGGAATAAGAAATAATTAATATTTTCAAGTTGACAGTGTGTCTTTAAATATTCTAGCTAACCAAGTATAGACTTGCTGTTTTCAATGGCTTTTTTAAATTTTAATTGAAATGTTTTCTTTGGTTTGTTCACAGCTATTTCTACAAAAAGGGAGAAGAAAACTGTCTCAGAAGTTAAGCAAAATACTTTGTCTAGTAAAAACGAAAATTCTTCTCCCTCAAAAAATCTAGTTGTTTAAAACATTGAAATGGCCAGCTAGTAGGAAAATAAAACAAAAATTTTAATTAGAAAATTTAAAAGAGTATGCTTCTATCTGTGGCATCTTTGCATGACTTGTTTGGGTTTTGTTTCTTTTCCCTGGGAACCACCTTTCTTTTCTCTTTATTTTTAGGGGAACACTGTGGGATTCTAGATTAGATTTGTTTATAAATTGAGGCCAGAAACTGTATCAGCATTTGTTTTATTCATTTCTCTCTGGAAAATTCTGTAATTGATTAATTTGGAATGAGATAGATGAAGTCTGTGTAACTGCATGCCTTATCTAAGCAAGAGTGAGGAGGTGTCACTGCTGGGAAGCCCCCAGGCATCAGTGGATTTGTAGCTCTGGTCTCAATCTTAGTAATTTCACAGTGTGTTGTATGTTGCTAGGATAAGGGAGGTATTGATGGGGTTAAAATTCTGTATTCTGAAATTCTCAAAGTTGTTCATTACACAGGTATGGGATGGGAGAGGTGGGAATAGTAGGGGAATCAGTTTTAGTTATATTTGGGTACTTGTAAAGTTGATACCCAGAGCTGCAAAATACAAATGCTGCACCAACATGTTCTTTTACAAAACTAAAGTAAATGAGATCCAGTGCTTGCAGTTGTTTGCCATTTGCCAGGAAGTCTTTCTGTTTCCCCCTTTTTTATTTGTTGCTGTATGATGGTAGAATCAGCAAGCAGATCTGTCACAGACCCTTTCTGTTTCTTACCTAGTTCATGTACATAAGTGATGCAGGGACATTATGGTCTGTGTTGCTCTGCTTCTTTTGCTTTGGTGCCAGCTTTTAGTATCAGATGTTTTTGTGGTGCTATGACTTGTTTCTGCTTTGGAAGTACCTGATGTAGAGTGGCAATACCATCTTAATTTTTTTAATAAAATGTCCACAAATGCTACACAAGCAATGCCACCCTTCAGCAAAATCAGTTCAAGGAAGCAAATTACACTATTATATAGCATAGACAATTATACAAATATTAATTGAAGACCATGCAGAGTTTGCAAGACTGTGTCTAACAAATGTATAGTGACTTGCATGAAAGTCAAAAATTTGGTTTGAATTTTGAGGAGTTGTCAGTGTGTTGCGGTTTGGTGGCATTAATTTTGTCTGCTTTGATTACTGGATTTAATGTCTGGCATGAATTCCCTTTCTCAGAAAGGAAGGTGGAAATAACAAGCTATGTCACAGTTACAAATTTATTTTTTTTCAGGAGAGGGAGAAGGTAAAAGGAAACTAGACAAGCTCAGAACTATAAATGTGTGGTGGATGTTGAAGATCCCATGCCTGTTCTTAACATGCATCCTAACCCAAGATCTGAAGATAAATGTTGTGTTAGCAGGAACAAACACTATTTCATCTCCAGCAGGGATTGTAGCAAGACTCTAAATCTAGTAATGTCTGACATCACACCTTGAGGCTTATTAATTTCAGAAGCACACTTTCTATATACATTAGAATATATGCCATATACCCAGCTTAAACATGTTCTTATGCACATCCATGCTGGATATGTGCTGGGATGAGGACACTGAATGGATCCTAAAGGGTGTCCTGTGCAGCCCCCTCCAAGTAATCCACACTCTGTCACCCAAGTATTTACTGTGAAAATGAAGACTATTTGTAGAGAAAGCAGCTGGGTGGGTCCATTTGCTTTTCAGCTCATCCTGGAAATTCCTCCTGTATTCCTTCCCTGTTCACAACAGGGTATGTGGCTAAAATAGGATATTCATCTGTGTTAAGTTGTATGAGTTGTTTTGTGAAATCCCAGCATAATTAAGATTATCCAAAATAAGGGGTAATCTTCCCTCTCTGTTTAAGCAATGCATCTTCAAATGCAAATCAATGTAGGCAGGTGCTCAGCAGAGCACAAAACCCAGGGAAGGCTATTCCATTCCATCAGGGCTTGCTGGAGCTAACATTGGTGGTACATGATGTTATGGCTTGCTGTCCTCTCCACCGCATACCAAGGGCTCCGGGTGAGGAAGGTGCTCCATTTTTTGGAAGTCGCTAACATAGAAGTGGGAACTGGATGTGCTACAAAGGCTTCCAGAACACTCTAAAAATTCTCTGAGTGTAAAAGTCTCATCCTCAGCAAGCTAAGAGTGGACTGAAATCAAACTGATCCAAAGACAGCCATATTTAACCCTCTACAGAGGAGGCCCAAGGAAGGGAAAAAAAGTATTAGAAGAAGAGGAAGGAAAAGACTATATTCTCATTAATTCTCTAGTCTATGGAGCACGATTTGTTTCTATAATAAAATAGGAGTTTTTCAGGAGGCTCATGTTACTCATAATGCTATCAGATAGTAGACATCAGCTAAGGAAAGGGCCTCAGCTAAACCTAAAGACACATGCAAAATTCCTGAGCCATTTCTGCTTTCATCAAGAATCCTTCTGGAATAAGAAAAGTAAAATTTGAGAATTAAAATAATTTTAAAATTCTGAATATATGTCTGTTCACCTGCCTGTTTTCCTCAGGGAAGAATTTGTGTCCCTGAAAAGGTCATACTGTCAGGATGGCTTTGTTTGGCAGACAAAGTTGAAGTTCTAATAAATCAGCATTTGGTTTCCTTTTAATTTGGGAAATTAAAATGATATACTATCTTTTTCAACATACTTTATTTTATCAAGTACATTTTATCTTTTTCACATTTATATTTTATCTTTTTTACATTTATAATTTATCTTTTTTACATGAGACTTTCTGTGATAGGCATACAGACAACCAGAAGGATGTTTTCTTAGGTAGGAAATTACTGAATATTAGGTAGTGCCTGTTTGTTACTGCCCACTCCCTTTCCCCTGTTCCTTCAAAGAAACAGGTTTCATGGGAAACAAATAGCATGAAATAATCTAATTTAATGAGATTGCAGTGCATATACACTAGTTTCTTGTACTGATTCTAAAGCAATTTTCTCATTACCTGCCTTGCCTAATCTTTCACAGTGTCTTGAATGTGCTTTATTCTACTCAGATGTTCTGTAGGAGTGGTGCAAATCCAAAGTGAGACTTGACTGAGAGACTGTGAGAGTTTGGGCCCTGGAGCCCGTCCTCACTGATTCACATCCTGCATTAATTCAGTGGCAGCTATCAGCACTAAGTGCCATAACAGATTGCTGAAGTTGAGCACTAGAAAATAAGAAATTGCTCTATTTGTAACCACTGCTGTCTTAACATTTTGACTCCCAACCTGTGGCTGTGACAGAAATGAGTTTTTTGTGGCTGAATGAATTGTGTAAACCACAGCAGCATGCTTCTGCTAGGCTTATTACCAACATGTTTCAAAGTGTGTGAAACAGTGTGGCATATTTGCCTGGGAACAGGAAATTTCTGAACTATATTGCCAGAGCATCACATGATACAGCCTTGGAAGAACTAGGGAGCATCACGTGATATAATCTCAGTAGAAGTAGGTATTCTTTAGAGTAAACAGAATAAAAAGAATGTGAAAATGTGTCCAAGACTATTATAATGTGAAAAAATGTGGTAGAAACTGAGGACAATGCTCCCCCTGCCCCTGATTTTCATTTCAGAAGAGTAATTCCACGTGGCTGAAGAGAGGACTTTTGCAAGTTTTTGTGTTGAAGTGGAATGGGAGAGATTTTTTGTCTGATGGCCAAACTCCTCTTCCATGTGATGGATTCTTGGAGATCCATATCCCCATCTGGCCAACTGGAGCGACTGAAGCAGCCTCTGAGATACTCTTAGGAAACTTCAAGTGTTTTAAGGCTCTTTTTTACCTGTGGGTCCCCAAGATTCAAATCCTATCTTGAGCTTGTGGAAGCTGCACCCCAGGATCATAGCAGACATCCTATAGAAAATGAAATTGCATTACATTTTCAGTCATTTATAAAGCAGTGTGCAGCAGATCCTCAAGTAGTTTATTTTCTTTAACTTATGTGTGTATCTCTGGAAGGAAACACATGTTTCTCCTCACGGTCAAGTCCTGGAAGTTGCAGTTTAAATTTGATGAAGTGTTTTATTCCCCCAGATAAAAATAAATAAATAAAAAATTAGATTTAAATGCATTTGTTGATGAGGAAAGTCAGGAATCCTCCTAATTAAGACATTTCTTAGAAAGGTAAAATTTTTATCTGGGAGCATAAAACACTTCATCAGTTTTAAAGCCACATCTGCAAGGAGTGGGTAAAGAGGAGAAACAGACATTTTTCTTCCTTCTGGCTTGTCTGTGAGTTTAAGACTTTTAACAACAGTTTTAAAAATATTTAAATCCAGTGAGAAACACTTGCAATATAGTAGGGATAAAAGTGCCCTCCCTCCCTCTGTTTTTAATCTGGTTCTCTTGATGGAATAAACTACGAGGTTGAATTGGTAACTGGATTATTGCCTCATAAAACAGCACGAGGTTACTATTATCCTTTAATTTTATATATTTATTAGGGAGTAATGTTGGTCTTATTTAAATCACTGACTTCTCTAATGGTTTTTCTCCCCTTTTACAAATTTATAAAACTAAACCCTAAAGGATTTGGTCTAAGTGCAATTGGCATAACTGCCATTATAAAAATCTTTGTGTTAGCAGTTGGTTATAATCAGCCACTTTAACTGGGCTCAAAATGAAGCAGAATTTAGCTGTTGATAGGTAGAATAATACTGATAAAATATTATTTCTGAATTTTATTTCAAAAAGCTCAATTTCCAGTAAGAACTTCTGAATTTTGAGTCAGTGTAAAGATGAACAGCAGTGCCCTGGAAACTTAAATTTAGCACATTTGTGCAAATGATGTATGAAACATATTTTGTATTTCTGCAAAGACTTAAAGAAGCTTGTCTTTATCTTGAAATTCAGTAAAGTATCTTTGAAAATTCATGAAAGTTAGTCTTTTATAGAAGGTGACTAATACAAGTGTCATATTCAGTGATGTATTCCACCTGAATTTTGTGACACAACACGTACTGTGGGTGAATCATTGGCAGTTCTTAGTAGTAAAACTCCTATTGGATTTGTGTCATCATGATGTATTTAAAATTTTGATACACTGGGTTTATTTTTGGAAAAATGTGACATCCATTGGTTGATCTCAGAGTGCTGTGATTAAGCATCCGTCAATAGGGAAGGAAACATGGGTCTGTCTGTCTGTCTGTTCATAGCTCTGTAGCTGAGTTATAGTTGAGCTTTACACAGAAAGTGAAGTATCTGCCACCTTCAGTGACTGACTGACAGAATTAGAGCATTTACTGTTTGAGTGCAAGCTAAGTACATATATGTACTGACTTTTCAGTCAGTATACTTAGAAACTAGTCAAATAATTTGCTACAAATTTTGTATTTTGACCATTTTTTTCTGAGAGCAATCTTACCAGTGCAATCTTACCACTGCAATAACATGAACACTACAACCTTTTAATTAAATCAAAGCAGATTTTATGTTTAAGTTATTAATGGAATATTTTAGTATCAGTCAGAATCATCACTGTGCTTGCAGTTGCCTCCTTCGATTGGGACTGCTGCAGGCAATGCCATGTAAAGCTGCTTTCTCTTAAAATATTCACTGTTCATGGCAGGCTCCTTTCTAAAAATTGCCTATAGTGGGTATTTTAAAGAAGCCCTTCAATTCCTCTTTTAGCTTCATTGAACAAAGACTGCAGAAGATGTTTACAAACACAGGAGTGTGGGCTCCACATTGACCAAAAAGTAATGGGAAGTGATTACAGTTTTGGTGAAGGCATTGTGGGGGAAGACATCAATGTCTTGGATCCCTCTGAAATTGAAAGGAGATTAAAACCATTTAAAAAAGCATGAATTATTTTCAGCTGTATGATATGGTGAAGTACATGCAACAGGATTTTCTTGAAATTTGTCTTTTCCTTCTGTAACGTCGTAGCAAAAATTAGTGAAATGTGAATGAAAATAGTTTTGAAACTCAGGCAAGAGGGAAGAAAGACAGGAGGGTGTCATTTGGTGTCAGGAAAAATCCAGGTGAAACTTGAAAGCAAAGTAGACTGAGGCTGTGCATTTGTGTGTGTTCTAGAAAATATCCATGCAAAACAAAATTACTTTTGGGGAGTAAGTGGAGGTATGGCAAGTAAGTGGCACTTGAGATTAAGAGAGGAGGTACTCACAGGGCAATGCAGGGCAGTGGGTGAGAATATGTGGGTGCCATGGGTTGTCCCACACAGGTTCCATGGGTTGGGTTCCTTTCAAATACTCTGCAAACGCCAATACAGCTGTCCATGTTTTACCCTTGGTTGCATTTATTAGTGCTTGCTGGTCAGAATTTAAAACAGAGATCCATAATATGTTTATATTATTGAGCAGAGTCCATGGTAATTCCTTGTGGTGCCTTCTTGATAAACAAATCTAGGTAATATTGATAAGCAAATCCAGGATGTTTGGGTTCCTTAACATATCTGTTTACATATTGGTTTTTTTTAATGTAACATGAGTTTTGGTTAATGATATGATTATTGCATATATGAAACATCTCTGTCTTTTTTTTTTTTTTTGTTCTAAATGATGCAAATTTGCTTAACTTCAAAATGGATCTTTTCTGAGAATGGGGATTGTAAAATAATAGTGTGGCTTTATAGTTAGGGTTACCATGATGATTCACAGGCAGAGCTCCTGGAAAATAGAATTTCCTGTTGAAGATCTCCATATTTGATGAGAATGATTCACCCTATTAGAGAAGGTATAGATGTAGCAGATAATTAGGATAATGTCTATCATTTAGCACTTTGTAGGGAGCCGCTTGTTAGAAACCACTTTGTGTATTTAATTTAATCCTAAAGGAATTTAATGAACCTTAGAGAGGGGACTTCATGCTGATAATTGCATAATAACCTGTTTTTATGCCAGACACTTAATGGCTAAGAGGTTATCATTAAATGTGTATTAAGCAGGTCTGTTCTATAACTGTCTTTCTAAGATGTTCTCAAGGGTTATCATTTGTTGACTACTTAAACAGCTGCCTGTATTCAACATTTTACCTTTATTGGTTTGTTTTCAGAGCTATTTTTTCTCTTGAAGGAGTCAAAGAAAAGTTCCTGTTTCTGTTGGTATATTTTAGATAGTTCCCAAAATAATACTGAAAGTGTTGGAGCACTTTACATTAAAATAATCTTCATATGGGAAATTTGCTTCAGGTTTTAGTGAAACCACAACCTCCATTAGGGTGTTTGTTTATTGCAGATTTGTCTTAGAAGTGAGGACCATAAATTAACATGTTGTTTTTTAATCTTCTCTTTTAATTTAGACTGCTGAGCTGTAAATTGGAAGGAAGATAATTTCTGCTTGTGGAAGAAAAGAAAGGTGAATAACCTCAATGGAAGACTCTCAGGATCTAAGTGAACAGTCAGTAAGTATAAATGTTGCTAAATTAAATGGAATAAATTGAACTCTCTTCAACCAAGTTGTGTGAAAGGATTTTACTTTGGATTTGAAAATTATAGTAAGATCTGGGGAAATCTTCTGAGCTCCTAGTTTTAAACCTTTTAGTTTGTACATTAAATGGTAAAAGTGGTTTTAATCTTTTTTCCCTGTTGAAAGGAACAAGATCTTTGTTATGTAAGATTTTGCGGAACTGCAATTGTTAGAAGGATATAATTAAGCTACATTGGAAGAATAAAATGTTAGAAACATGCACAATGGTGTGCCTTGTTCAAATAATTGCATTAAAATGTATCTCCATAGTGGTCTGTCAGTTTTTCCAAATCAAGGGTTACCAAAAACAGAAGCAAAATATTTCACATGGTCTGACTGGCAGATGACATACACTAATTTTTTCAGGATTCTCTTGGATTTCAAGGGGATTGTGAGAATTGGTAGTCTATCCCCTGTCCCATGTCAGAGACAGATTTTTCTTTTCACTGATGACATTTCTGGGAAAAATGGGGTGGACATTTCTTCTCGTTTTTCCTTTCTTATTTTTCCTTGCCTTTAAGCATATCTTCTTCAGATCTCCTCACCACCAGACTGCAGTTCTGAAGGGACAGGAGGCTCTGCGCAAATTCAAAACTATCTGGGCTTGCCATCCAATGTATTGGGCTTTTTAGCCCCTTAATTTTCTGCTGTTTCTTACTGCTCACAACAGGGACACATTTTGCCAGTACCATGATTCCTACGATTCTCAGCTTGGACTTAGTGTACTAAAGATGAACAAAGGGATTTAGTATTTCTATTTCTGACACGCTGAAGGAGGTTATCCGTGCAATAAACTTGAAAAGTTTGAATATATATATATTTTTTTTTTTTTAGAGACTTTTATGGGTAACACAAGTGCAAGTAAGTGGGAAGAGTTGCAGTGTTTCTAAAATGTCAGTAATTTTCTTTAATAAGGAGTACTTTGCTCCTGGCTGGGTAGCTCCTATCTGAGACTTTATCTTGGACTAGAGTTTTATTACCGATTTTAAATGGTACAGGACTGGAAAGTCTTAACAGTGTCTTAAGTCCCCATGGTGGCACTACCTGGGACAGCTGCACATATTTATGTATTTAAAGTGTTCCCAAGCAAAACTTTAGAGCCTGTAAAAGCTACATGGCTTCATAATTTAATAAAGTTTTATAAAGGTCATAAAAGATTAGGCAGAAGTTCATCTCTTGTAGTCTGTGAAACACTTTTTCTGTGGAGTATTCATGGTGTGGTTATTAATAGGAGATAGATGAGCCAGTTTAACTTACTGCAAAAAGATATTTCCATTGTAATTAAAGCGTTTTTGCAACACTGGATGCCTGATAAATACATATTTTAGAAGCAATTTTACTACCCCATCATCGTATAAGCTCTGTAGTATTTCTCATAATTCCTACATAGCTTTATGCTACATGTGAAAATGGTCTGCAGATTACCAATTGAGGTGAAATCTGTGCTGTGTTGCATATGAATGTATGATTTGCTGTCTTTTTGCTAGTGTCACAGAAAGTCATGATTCCAGACAAGTTTATTCTTCTTACTCTTCACTAACAGTGTCAGAACTTGAAGGCAATGGGTGGGAGAGCCATTTCATCACTCCCTGTATCCAGGTGGGCACTGAGACTAAAATCTCACCTAGAGCTTGGGCACTGTCCTGGGAATTGTGTGAGGCCTGTTTGCCTAGAGCAGGCACTAAGCCTTCATTTCCCAACTTCAAAAGCCATTTCACTGTTACATCATGGTTAAACTCATCTCTTAGCCAATTTTCAAAAAAAGAAAATAGCATCTCTGGCTTAGTTCCTTAAAAGCCACAGGGCATGTCTGTGGGCTAGAGATCTCAGGAAGCAGGAGGCTTTGGTGGTTTAAACTCTAAGGTATCAGACGTATCTGCTTGAAGTGCAGCTGTGTTGTTTTGTACTGGTTAATGCATTTTATACTGGTTAGCTCTGGGCAGTTTCTGCCCATCAGGCAGGATTTCTAATTCTTGATGTGTTAAAGGAGCATAAGTACTTCATTCCAGCCTCAAAATTTCTTTTGGCAGTTAAATGCAGAATATTTAGATCATGAAAATTCATGGAGCATAAGGACCTAGCCTCTGTTGCATGTGTATTAGATTGTGTGAATAAGCATGAGTGCGAGACCTGTGCTCAAACTTGTGCTGATACCTTGGCTTTGAATAGTCTAATCCTTGGTCACTTGAAAGACTGCCTTTCTCTGCAGCTGGGATGGGTTAGAAGGTGTTTGCTTTTGCATGGTGTGTTTGATGGACAGTTGAGTTTTCTAAAGAGAAGGATTCCTTTATTGGATTAATTTCCCAGGGAATTCTGTTGAAGAATCTTTCATCTTTGGGAAAAGAAGCCAGGCACAGTTCCTTGGTATAGTGAACAAGAATAATTTTCAGGTTTTTATTTAAAGAAAGGAAATTATTCTAACTTTTGAGAGTAGATCATCCTCCTGAAGCATGATATACTGTAGTGTAGCTTTTATTCTGACAGTCTTGTCTCTAAGTTTTAGATCACTATTATTATTTTAACTCAAAAAAATACACCAATAAGAAATGATTGGTCTGTGATTCCTATCCTGAAAGTATATCAGTTAGGTGAAACTTATATCATCATACCTAAGAGCAGTTTCACAGCATCCCTGTTGCCACATGAGAAATAAATTATTTCCCTTTTGTCTCAGTGCAATGACTGCATGACCACACACTGCTTCAGGAATCTGTGCTACCCTGTTCTCAGAGCCTCTGAAGAGTTGTTTTTGACTGAATTGAGCAGCTGCTGTTTTCTGAGATGCCAGCTTGATTAGATGTAATATATATATACACACACATATATATACATACAGTATATATGTATATGTCAGTAATTCATTTCTTTTTCCTATTTTTGACCAGAAGTCTGTCTACTTGTCTAATTGTTGTACTGTAGAGCCTCTGTATTGGGAAACCTCTCGTGCCCCCTTTCCTCTGCCTTCTCCTTGTTGGCAGAGGTGGGGGAATCAAGTCTTAAGATCATTCAGTGAGAAGAAGAGCCAGAATCAGAATAGAATTTATTATACTTTGGCTTTCCTGTCTCTACTCACAAGTGAATAGGTGAATGGCTCTATTTTGAAGACCAGCAGGAAAATGATGCAATTCACTAGCTGATGCAGAGTGAGCTGGGATCCATCAGGCGCAGCTGAGATCCAGTGGATCCTTGCAGTTGGCATGGAGCAGTCTGGGGTGGGGCCTATCATGCTACTGTACTTTCTAGGGTGGGTGTGTATCCAAAAAAGCTCATAACTCTCTTTTCCTTTCCAATTAAGATGCAGAATATATTTGTACATCCATGCATGGAATTTTCTTCTACATTATGGAAAGGCTCAATTAATAGTATTCTGAGTCAGAAAGAGGAAAATAGTAAGACAGGTATTGCACAGATAGAAGAAAATAGCCAAATGGTCCTTTTCATTTTCTGGTGTGAGGTTTGTCACCACGTGCAGGCTACTACTTACCAAGTGAAAGAATACTTAAAACCACATCAATTTGTCTTACATGGACAGGTGGAGCTATGTTTAAGTTCTACTTGTTTTGAAATGGAAGAGAAGGAAGTTTTACAGATCTTGTATTCATGAAGAGTCTACCAATAGGGAGACAAAAGTTTTCAGGATTGGTCTTGGAGATGATGAATAAAACTATAATTTTTTTAGCACCTGAATAGTCCTCTGCTGTGCTTCGGTATAGCAGACATACTTAGGATTTTGAGAACTACAGGTTTACACTCTTTATTTTGTCTCTTTTAGTCATCACTTTCTGTTCAGTCTGTATTAGTAGAAGAAGAACAATTTGGCTGCTAACTTGCTAGTTTAGGGTTTCAAAGGGCCTTATTAGAAACTGGTGTAATTTCATCCCCTGGCCCTTTTATATAACAGCCTGCATATTTAGATTACTTCATTTTAACCTAGAATTAAACAATAGATTGCAGTGCTGTAGGACAGGACACTAGCAGATGTGAAGCTAAACCTGAATGAACTGGTTTTTATTTTTGTGACATTTGGACAATCATCCCCCTTGTGCCCTGGGTAAGTTATTTGTTTTTTATCAGATTGTACAGACTGTTATATCTGTTACTTGCATTTATGGCCCACTTGCAGATGGACGATCCTTAGCAACTTTTTTGGACAGTTTTGTTTCCCCATTTTTGTTTTGTTTTAATGTGTGAAGCTGTCAGATGTGATCCCTTTGCAGATCAGTTTTCAGCTGCAGCTCTTTCTCTGTTGCATGAGCCCTGTACCTGCAGCATTTAATCTTCTCCATATCGGGGGTGGGCAGCCTGCTAGTAGTTCAGCTGGAGCTCATTGCAAAGAAATAAAAATTACTTTTAACTCTTCACCTGAATTTTAAAATACTTTCACTGTACTGCATTGCAGCACAGCATGTTGTGGTTCTTATCTCTGTTATATCAGTATTAGTAGGACTTGGATTATTACAGGCAATTCATCTTCTCAGGTTAGTGATGTAGCTTGAAAGAGACATGGAAGTTATCTGGTCTAGCTTCTGGTCATGAAATGGTGGCAGTATGCACAAATACTTCAGTTATGAAAGCAAGGAACACTTAAGATAGGTAAGTGAAAAAAATATGTATGTAGTAAGAAAAAAATAGTTTTCTTGATGAGAGATTATATGCTTTTAATTAAAATCAGTCATTGAAGAAAAATGCCATAACTTTAACTCAGCTGTAATAGAAAGTAGTGGAAAACCAGGCTGCCTTTTTGAAGGTTTATTTCAGAGTATTATTGGGAATTGCTTAGGTATTTTACTACCTCCTTTCTACAGACACAGTAACTGGCACAGAGAGGTGGTTTGCCATAGAGGATCCAAAATTGTCACCCATTTTGAATTACAGTAGATAACAAATAAAATGTAACGCCATAATTCCTTGTCTCTCATCTAATAGGAATTTGAGGTAGAAACATCAATGTTGTTCTCTCTCAGCTGTAAGACCTTTACGTATGCAATAACAACTTCTATGAACACACTTCTTTTTTTTCTCTTTCCTTTGTGCTCTACCACCTCAGCATTCTGTCATTTCTATACAAAAATCCACCACTGTTCAATTTGAAGGCACTTTTTTCAAACTACATAGTAGTTTTATATATATTTTATTTCTGTCATTTACCAAATGGGACAGACCAAATGAGGCAGCACTCAGAAGCAATTAATGCATTTTGACATGCAGAATAAACTGAGTAGACTTGTGTGTGGTGTGAATTGCATATCATTGGAGAAATTGTTTGGCGTGAAAGATACACATGTTCACTGTTGACATGCATGTAGTAGAAACGTGCATTTTTTCTAAGTTGATTAAAATTCTAATTTGAAAGCACATTCCTTTAGAAGCTAAGTAAGCAATCTCTTGAAAATGTATCCAAGAGAATTCTACAGAATAATATCCATGGCTTGTAAACTTGCAAGATGGGATGAGAGCAGGGTTGGCAAACAGAAATGCTCCTATCATTGTCACTGTCACGTTTCCTCTGGTTCAGCTCTCTTCCTGTCTCCTGGAAGATGTTACTGTGTCAGTATCAGAGGTTTAAATGGAAAGACACTGTATGGGCTTTATTTAATAACAAGGAAAACCAATAAAAGAAAATGTTCTGCTGTCACACACTGTCCTTGGACTGCTGACAAGGACTGACACATAGCTACTATATAGCTTGTTATGGTTGGTATTTCTGGCTCCAGAGAGGCCCCAGACTAGAATTTTAGGGATAGAACTACTTGGGAAAATTGCCACTGCCAGAAGCTACATCAACTTTCCTCAAGGGGTCTGCACAGGGTTCTCCAGGCTTCCTGGAGCATGAAATTCTCTATTACTGGTGATGTAACAGCCCTGATGTGATATGGATAGCAAAGGTGACTTGTACTGTAACAGATAACACCACTAGAAAAAATAATGACAAAAATTTGAAGATAAAAAAAAGTTGTCAAGGCCTGAAAACAGGGCCAGCTTAGACCTTCTCTGAATCTTCCACAAGGACCTGTTCACCTAAGAAAAGGTTTGTATCTGTGCATGCATACATGCATGATTTGGAACATGTGAGTCAGTCTAATAAAAGTATTATCTCTCTCTATAAATGGTGCTCTTTTAGAATAAATCAGAACCTGACAGACACATTCCAAGCTCTGCAGATGAATTTTGCTTGTAGGATATTATACTTGCTCAAGCATTTAAAATACCACATTTATAGATCCTATACTTCTAATTTATTTTAATATTGAATTTTAACTTACTCACCAAATTTCCAGAAGGGTCCACATTTGACATATTTGTGAATGAAAAATGGAAATCCAAGTTTCATTAGCACAGAGATTGTATATCACCTTAGGCTTCTGATTTTGACAGTGTCCGGGTGGAGTTAACATGTTCAGAAATACTTTCTTCTTCAGTAAAAAGGGGTCAGGGTTTTGTAATGAAAGCAAAATATTCAACAAAATGACAGTAAATCAATCTTCTCTAGATTTTTCATTTTGCCAGGCTAAATGCCCAGTGCCTTCATGCCTATTAAATAACTAAGTCTACATTTTCACATGAAAAGCATGGTTTACACTGAACATACATTAGGTTTCTTCTCATTTGATTATTATGAAAAGTCCAGATGCAGCAGTGTGCTGAAGAATGTGTGGGACTTAGGGGATGTGATTAAGCCCACTTAAATCAATGGGATTTTTCATGCGCTTTAAGTTAGGCATGTGCTTAAATACTTTTCTGGAAAAGACTTGGAAATACAGTACAAAATAAAGGCAATAATTTCAGAAATATTTTACTAGCAAATACATCTGAATGATTTGTAGCTGCAGCTAATATTTATCCAGCATCATGTAACAGTCATGGTTTCTTTCTTCTTGTTATAGTGGCTTTTATCTGAGCTCTACCTACATATCAAGTGGTTGACTTGCAAATCAACTTGTATTAAAAAAGAGAAGAATGACAGGCAGAAATATGAAATAATTTTTAAATAATAAAATTATGCTAGGCAAAGAATCTAATTTCCTATTTTATGAAGTATGTCTTAAACATATTGGGCACATGCAGACCATTAAACCACACTCACATCCTTGTCCTCTCTTATATTTGGTTAAATCTTCAGCAATGTGAAGATGACGTTAAAATCAATGAAATGTTTCGGCTACAGTGAGTGGAAATAGTTTTGCCATAATATAACTTAAGGCAGAATTTTTCCCAGAGGATCCCATTGGAATAACAATTTGAAACTCATGCTGTTTATTTATTTATTTATTAAATAATTTATTTTAAGAATTGTTCATGCTCCTCCATACTCTTGAAAGCAACACCTAATGCTCTATGAGAATATTGTCATGGCAGCATCCTTTGCCTTGTGTTAGCACTTGGACTTCAGCAGTGATTGTGCTTTAGTCAAACAGGTCACCAACCCAAATATGAAGCAGCTTGCATCTGAGAGACCCAGAGATTTGTGTTGGAGTGCTACTCTTACAAAGGCAAGCTCTAGGGGAGAAACTAAGAAACTAGGTGTGTTTAAGGGAAGGCTGAACAAACCTCTTCTTAAATGTGGCAGCAAATCTTGTTTATCGTATCTCTCCCTTTCTTTTTTTTTGTGTGTGATAACAGCAGAGGAATGAATGTTAGTGGACCATGATTTTTTTATTCTTTTAGGTTTTTTTGTTTGGTTTTGGTACTGGAAGCAGTGACTAATGGGATTTCTGTCATGAAAACGAGCATCTTTTCTAGTTCAGGTCTTTATTGTTCCTGTTTTTGTGAAACCTTACTTGGCTTTAAATTTTTATTCTTTGGTCCTGGGCCACATGAATTTTTTCTTTATGTGATTCAGTCAAAGTATACAAGAGAAGGAGCTAAAGAAAACATCACTTATTTCTGAAATGAAAAAGAACGTTTATCCTTTTTCAGTTAGTGATGATGTTAAACAACTTGTACAGGTTTTCAAGTTTCAGTTTGTCATGAAGTCACCTTCCCTGTGGAACTTCTTATGGCTTGCAGAGAAATGTGCTGGGCAGCCACCTGAGCTTTTGGGGATTTGCATAGTAACGGCCCGCAGCCTGTGAGCCTGGTGTTGCTGGACATAGCAGTGTAAATAATAAATTCCATCCAATAAAAAGTCAAACCATGCTTGTAGTCCAAAGTCCAGTAATCTGTGCTTTTAACTGTTTTCAGGGATCCTTTTTACTGACTGTGCAAATAGGATTTGTGCATTTACCCACCCAGATATGATCAAGTGTGAGAAAGAACTTCTCACTAAATGGTGATCCTTACAGTTAGGAAAATCTCTTATTCTTTTTTCCATTCATTCAAAGATTCTTACTCTGTAAAAATTCTTTCAGCAGCCTGTGCCTTGAATGCAGCACATTGCTTTCCCAGCAGTTCAGGCCTTTGCTTGAATGGAATGGGCTCTAATTTCCTCTCCTCCTTTTTGATTTATTTTCTTTCAGTTGTGAAGTAAACTTGACAGTGTGACAATTTTTGAAACAGTGAAATTAATTCTGTACTTAAATGTGTGGAGTATTTCTATCATTCAGTGGGTTTTACCATAAGAGGGAGTAATGTGTTCTGTAGTTAATGGCCAGTTATATTGGTATTCTCTGTTTTGCATCGACCACTATTAACTGCATTTATGTAAACAGCCTGACCCTGACAGGCCCTGATGCTTTAGGGGCACCTGAGCTTCCCTTGCTTTCCCTGGTGGCCATGGACCATTCCAGGAGGCTTTTAATTTCATGAACTGGATTCACTCAGCCTTCACCGCACTGGACACAGGAGCCTCTGTTCTCAGGGAAGTCCAGCACACAGGAAGAGTGAATGCTGTGCAGTCAGTCAGATGCTGTATACAGGGGTACAAGTGTTCAGGACCTTGCATCCAGCTACAGTTTCCCTTCACATACATTTAATCAGTTTCTAATACACACACTGAGATACTGGTTAACAGCTTCCATTATCTATCTATTTACTTTTCAAGATATTAGTTACTCAGGCTAAGCTCAAGTCATTAGCACATTCACAAGTTCAGTTTATGCTAAATAATCTTAAATAATCTTAAATAATGTATTTGTTTATATCTTTCTGTATGTTTTTTTCTTCCATGTAGCAATAGTGGTTGGGGTGGTGCTGGAGCTTTGGTGGGCTATGGACATGCAGATATCCTGCTGTTTATCCTGTGGTCTAAGTGCTTGTCTGCCATGTTCTGAAATTCATTGCCCTGGTTAAACAGCTTTGATAATGAGTTTTAGTGGGTTTTTACTGCATCAGTGTAAAACTGATGATTAACTTGTAGCCTCTGTAGTGTAGCACCTGCATCTACAAGTTTCATAAAAATAAAACTAATTTTATCCCCTCATATCATATCTTTGAAGGTGCAAGATTGAGTTTGTCATTTCAAATTGAATGCTTATTAATAACTGTAGTAAATGATAATTTAGACCATACTCTTTGGGGCATCACAAGTGAATATCATAGGCTACTTGTTTTCAAGAAGCTGATTCCATATTGCATTTCATGCATAACTTGTTTTTAAGTCAAGGAATCCAGAGTTTAATTAATTGAAGGAAAATTTTACATTTTCCTTGCAAGATAATAGATTTAATCTGAAGATAACTGCAAGTTGAAAGTAGAAGTAGAGGAAATAGTCCTTGTAGGATCAAGGGCAGTTATGTGATGCACCACTGGCTAATTGTTCAAAAACCCTTCAGTTCTTCTTAGTACTAGGGTTCAACAATACTCAATTTTGATAAAAGCAAACACATGAAGACTTAACATTGACCTGAACTTCCCAGGTTGAAATAATACCTAATTTTAGATTTAGCAGGGTAGAATTAGCAAATATTTTGAGAACTTTATACTGAACTATTTACTGAAAATCTCCTCGTTCATGTAATTAAACTGTGTTTTAAAACATGTCTATGGAAGCAGTGTATTGCAATAATGTTACACTTCATCTGCTTTTCTGATGCTGCTGGATATCTTCTGTTTTAGACATTAACCATATAAAGAGTTCCGCTGAAAGTCCTGGTGTTGTGCTGTGATAAATAAAACTGAATAATTGCATAACAAGGCATTTACCTGATATAATAGATTTGAAGAAGTGACTTGTTTCTAGTTGATAGTCTATAGATCTGCTTTGTATTATTTTTTGTCTAAATACCTGTGTATTGATAAAAGAAGACTTAGAATTGCTTAAAATATAGGCACTTGGAAAATTTTGTAGCAATGCAGCTGCAGTTAACCAGTTACATCTACAAAAATGGAATGGAAATCTAGAGCCTGATTCCAACATAGTTACGCAGCTGTAAAATTAACCTATTGTTGAAAGTAGGGTATCAAGCAGAGCTGCCATCCAAAAAGCTTATGTCAGCACTTAAAAAGAGAAGGTGAAAAGAAGTATGTTTAGATTGTGCTAATCACTACTTTCATGTTCTGTGGTGTGTGGGAAATTGTGTATTTTTTCAGACAAGGAAATCTTGATGTGGTCAACATGCTAAAATAGATAATAATAAAAACCAGACTATGATGTCAGGAAGCTTGTACTACATGATCCTTAATGGATGGATGAATTCCTCATGCCTACCATGCAGGTCAATAAGATCTCTCTAAAATTTTGTATCTACATTGAGTTCCATTTGTAACTGGTCTTGCAATAATATTCAGTCAGTACTGCAGATATGACCTGATTGTGGATCTGTAAATCAATCTGCAAAATTCAGCATGCTTACCTGTAGGACTATGGAGCTGAGAAATAAATGTAATTATCCCAGGGGCAGTGCTATATTCCTTGCTGTCTGGTTTCACCTAACATGATGTGCACTGAAGAGAAAGGATGCCAGATGGCTGGGAAAGAGCGCATCCCAGCTTCTTTAAAATCACCAGTTACAGAAATCCATCTGGCATATGCCAAGAGCAGGAGCTGACCAACTTGCTGTCCTGTGATTTCCAGCAGTCTCAAGAGACTGTTCTTGGGGTATTGAGTGAATATGTGATGCAGTGCCCAACCAGGAGCACTGGAGCATTTCAAAACATCTGAACTTTTCAGCTGAGTGCTTTACAGTCTTCAGAAATTATACTTGCTCATAACATGGTTTCAGAAAAAGATAAGAAAAATATCAACATCTGTAATACTTTCCTCAGTTCTCTTGGAAAATGTACATTTTCAGAGAGGAAATCATCAATGGAGAGTATACATAGGAGTGCATGGGTTGTGGGTGATTATCCTGCACATTTTCAGTGCTGAAAGAAAGCAAAAGATGGAAAATAGCATCCATGGGGAAAAAGGTAACCAACTGTGTAAATGATGAGTGTGAGGATACTTTGACCAAATATATACAGTAATGTAGAAAAGTAAAATGCAGCAATGCTGCCTGCTGGGGTGAATAATACAGACAGGTCTCCTTAGTTGTTGGTTTCACTAAGCCACTGTGTTTACTCTTCATTTTTTATACTTTCAGTGTTTCTGCTGTAGCAAAACATCAAAGTGCCATGACTGAGTAATACTTGAAAAATGAAATGTATGTCATCTAGGAGAGGCTATTGGAACATTGTCTGATGTTTGGAGCTAACTTTGTCTCTTCCTAGTATTCACTTATTCATTTACTGCTAGTTGCTGGGAGAGAATGGTAGAATAAGTCCCTGCTATTCTGCTGCTGCTCAGTGGTAGCTTTTGAGCTTAATCTTAACAAAAAATGTATCTCAGACAATCAGACCATTATTAAAATTTGAAGTTCATTAGAGGCACAAATATGTTAGTATATGCAGAGAAAACCTCCAGCTGCTTCATCTTTCTTTTAGGTTGGGAATTCTTTTTTTCATATCTTTCCTTCTGTCTTTCTCAGGGGAGCATAACCAGTTACCCTTGTAATTTGGGGTCAGAAAATGGTCTTCAACACATGCCACAGTGCAAAGCAGGGAGGGAAGGTTTCTGTGTACATTTGTGTAAAGAAGGGTGTTTTATGTGGTGATAAGAACCTCTGCAGTTATATTTTCTCCTTTTACAAATACTGCTACAGAGATAAGGCCTTTGTATTTGGCTACATAGAGAGTTTACTGTCGTGTGAAGACCAAAACCAGTAAGCTTTGTCCAGCTGGGGGAAAGGACTGCACTGTCTTTTCATTTATAAATGTTAGTAGTGTCACCTGGTAAGTTTGCATGTATGATTTTTCTGCTTTTCCAGAAGAAAATGCCTCCATTCAAATTAGAGGAGCCCAATGAGTGATTTACCCAATTCCAGACTGAGGTATGCTTGTGAGTTTGAATACATGAACTCCACTGGAACTTGGCTTTATTCCCAGGGCTTCCCATTTAACATCATATGGTACATGCTGTGAAGGGATAATGCCCTGTAAGTCAGAGACTTAATGATGTCAGATTAAAGGGGAAAAGGGAGAAAAGATCCATCTTAGAAATTAAGAGAGGCTGTAGCTGCCTTCCACATGGAAAGCAAATGACGGAATAACTCATTCTTGCATTCCTGGAACAGACTGGACTATTCTGCATTAATAAAAATACAAAAGTGAATATAAAAAGTGCAGTAGTCGTATAGATGGTGTAGATGTCATGTGGGCTTGCAACCATTCTTCAACTTTTTTCTGCTTTTTGTACTTCTCTTAGCTGCCTGAAGAAAGCTACAAATATACACACTCTTCTAATGACAGTATTTACTAGAACACAGGAGATTACTGCTGTGCTTTCTCCACTCAGTACCCATGCAAGTAATGTGTAGCGAAGAAGATGAGCCTTTTTGGTGCAGAGAAGTGGAAATCATTGTGGCACAATTAGAATTAAAGGGTTCTGGTTTAGGTGGTATAATAAGAAAGCATGGAAAATATGTGTCTGCTCTACCCAACCATCTTTCTATCCCTATCTACCTCCGTACCATATAAAGAAACACACTTTTCACACTTGCTGTCAGTGTAAACAGTTTAATGTATAATATTTAGTGGAGATGGTTTGAAGATAGTTTTTTTAATTAATTGGTTTTAACATCTCTTACATCCCTGACAAAAAAAATCGCTGTTTAAATACTGAAGTATGTTAATATTTTAAATATTGAATTTTGATAAGCCAGTAAGCATCTGCTAACTCAGTAGAAAATTCTATCAAAATAACAGTAAACAAAGAAACAAAATACATGGTAACCAAATCAAAACCTACAGATACTTCATTGTATTATGCAGTAGAACTAGCAAGTATGTGCGCTTTATGTGCTATTGTTTTGTAGTTCATACTGGAAATATTTGACATTTGAGCAAATTCAACCTAAGGATGAGAGAAAATCAGGCAAATTTTTTGAAATGTAATCAAGTACTTTTGCACTGCAATAGCATGCGTGCCTAGCATGTATCTGTAAATTCTTGCTAGTAAGAGAAATAATTGGTGCAAAGAATGAGTTGAAGAGAATAATGAAGAAAAACAAAATCCAACCCAGAGTATTTGTAATTAGTATGGCTGTAGGATGTGATGGGATTTGAGCACCACAGAAGGAATCAACCTCAGAGAAGCTGTTATACTATAGTCTTCATATTCAGAGAAGAGGAACTTCGGCATCCTTATTTGCCATACTAAAAGCACGCAGTAAAGAAGCTGCTGCATGATTGCATGGGTTTGTGGCTGGATACATGATCCTTTAGAGATCCTTCAGTGATTGTGACATGATGATAAGTAAAGCCTTTGGAAACTCTAAGTCAGACTGTGGTAGCAATGCATTAATTGGAACACAGACTTTGCAACCCTCTGCTGTTTCTGTCCTACCTACTTGTCATGTTGCTGTGGCTTGAAGAGAACCTTGCTTCTCTCTCTGAAGTACATCTGCAGCCCTGGTGTTCTGCTCAAGTTATGCCCACCTTTCCATTATGCAGGGTTGGGTTGGCCATCAGGATCTCAGTTCATGAAGGCTGCCCATTCAAAAGCTGTCCTGATGATTTAGTTGCATAATGTGTTGATTTGGTAAGTGTAACTAAAAAATAATATTACCATGGCTTTCAATCTTTCAAGATTGATTTGAGTAAGTATGCTTAATAGCACTGCAATTGAATTGTACAAAGTCCTCTGCATTTTAATAGATGGACTGATTGCAAAAACATGTTAGTAATGTTGTGTGAGTTTGTGTAGCTTCTGGTTGTGAAATACAAAGTTTAGAATATCCAATACTTAATAAAATTTCTGCTGTTTTTAGTGTTAATAAAAATTGCCAAGGAATGAAACTGCAGCATTTATTAAAATTATGTTTCTCTTGCATTGGAGATTACAGATCTAGCCTTTATCTCTGATCAAAGCTTTTGTGGGCAGCAGCATATTTTTGAACTTTGTGGCTCTTAGTGTAAAGTTTTGAATGGCTCTGCTGTTACATACTTTTATTCAGCTTTAAATTGTTTTTTAGTCATAGAAAGTCAGTGTGTACTAGGTGAAAATCCCTTTTTAGCAAAAGAGTTATTTGAAACTAAATGAGGGGTCTGGTATTTCCATACATAGGCATAATTACCATTCTAAGACTTGGGTTTCCCCGTGCAGACCGCAGGGTTTGCCTGCTGGTTTATAATCACATGCAGATATGACAGCATATCTAAACTTGGCATTTTTCAGACCTTGCCAGTGGCTCTTAATCCGTCTGGCCCCTTCCATGTCCTCAGTCAGCTTCCCGCTTTGCCTGGAGCAACTGCTGAGCAACTTCACTTGCTGGTGGCCACCTTGTTTAGCAGCTTTGGATTTCTCAGAGAGTAGGATTGAAAGGAAGGGAAAATGCAAAGTTTTTGCTCTGTACTGCTGCTAGTGAAAAAGGAAAGTCCTTCTTGACATCTTCCCTGTTGCTTGATCAACACATCTGGACTTGTGTCCTTCCTTGCCTCGCAGTTTGTGCTGGCTCTAACTGGGTGTGCATCAGTAGATTCAAACCATGTGACAAGCAGCTCTTTGGTCACCAGCCATTTATCCCCATTTTATCAATATGCCCAAAGATGTCCATCTGCTGGAAAATTAAACAATGTGAACAAAAGGGGCTCTGCACCTATTCCAGCACTTTTCTGCAGTGGATTAGGTATGTAAAGACACCAAATGGGTGCCAGGATCTGATCATACTCAGGTCTCCTTTTGCCCATGCTGCGTTTTACAGAGCAGTATGCTCAGCTGTTCTGCTTTAAGCAGCGCATCATATCTTAAAAAATATGAAGGTACATAAATGAAAGCTTATGCTCTGGAGCTAAGTTCCCAGTTACTTTTACTCATGCATTTTATGTCTGTTATACCCATTTCCTATGGTACTATGGATCTGATTCAGAAAAGCATATAAGCATGTGCTTAATTAAGTGCTTTCCTGAATAGGTATGCTTTCCTGAATTGGAGCCCATGAGTAACTGGCATGTGGGCTGTAATCTCCCACCTGGGACATTCTGGGGGTGGATATTAGAAGACAAACCTGGTTTTTTCTACTTTTCCTGCTTTCTGGAAGTCTCCTCCTCCTCTAGATGATTTCAGATTTTGATAAAGTGCATTCATCTGTGAGCTGAATCAGGCTTTATATTTATGGTATTCATCATTTAAATCCCTTTGTTTTGAATAAATACAGGTTGTAATTGATAGAAAGTATATTTGCATTTCATGCTAGAAAGCTAGATGCCATGGATATTCTTAAAAGAAATTTAAGAAAGCTTTATTCTTAATTTGGAAATCACTTTCATAGCCTTAGTTTTGGTATTTAGTACAGCTTAGTGTTTTTTACAACAAAATTAATTTAGTTATTTCGAAGATCATGTGATTGACTGCCCAAAGTGTGTTCTTTGGCACAGGTCCAGATTCTTGTTCTCTTTTGGAAGTGTTACGGCTGCAATAAATTTGATTTCACCCTTGATAATTTCTATAATGTGTAGTAATCATGTATTGCTGATTTAATGTTGTTGCCTTTCTACTCAGGAAAAAAAAGGTCACAAATCACAAAGTTGCAAATGTTATTTTATTTACCACACTTAAGTAGTTGTATATACATGAAATTCAAATATGCTTCAAGATTTGTTTGGTGTCTAGTTTTGGGAGGTTATTCAAATAACATAAACTCTGCAGTTTGCATGTTACTTGTCACTTCTGAGAATTCTGATAGGTTCCACTGTTTCCTTTGAGGTCTCTGTTGAGTATTTAATGGAAAAAATGCAAATAATCAAGAAGATTTGCCTCTATATTCACTAAACACATAATATTCTTTATTCTTGGCAATGTAATAGAATATTACAAAGTACATGTATCCAAAAGGATCTTTAGATGAGTGGAAAGAAAAGTTGGCTTTTTATTTTAGTAAGTTTTTTGTTTTTGTTTTTGTTTTTTTGTTTTTGTTTTTGTTTTTGTTTTGGTAAAGCTGTTCTGTGGTCTTGGTGAGGTTATGCTCATTTCATAGTTGTAAAATTTCTTCCAAACTGCTTTTCTGTTGCATAGTTAACAATCTTTTGCATTGCTCACACAGACACATCTTAACATTGTAAGCTTTTTTTTTTTCCTTTCCTGGAAAAATGTTTAATACTCTATAAACTTTGCTAAAGAGATTGTCTTAGAAGGGAAACTTAGCCTGGGAGCAGAGGGGAAGACTACAAAAAGGAGAGTGACCAAACCACCTCTCCCAGGTCCCAGTGTTGTCTGTGGTAATGTGGGACTTCCTCCATGGAGGCTGGTAGCACTTGCTGGCCGAACATTACCACCTCTGTGTTAGTCTCATTAAAGACAATTTTTGGCAGGTAAGATGGATTATGTGCTTCCCCTGGCTAGCAGTTGTTAATGAGTGGGTTTGGATGCTGCTTTGCAGCCCTCTGGAGCACAGGTTGTTCGAGGCCTTGGCACAGTCGCTGGCACAGTCCTGCCATGCCCATGTGCCACCCCTATGTGGTCATGGACCATTTTTTGGCATATTTAAACCTGTCCTCTGCTGAAGACCCCTGCTTGTAGCTTATGCACCTGGTAGCAAAGAAAGGACTTTGAACTTCTCCCTTTTCATGGTATTTCTGGCTGCTACCTGTTTTACAGCTTTTTAAGAGGAGGTATCAGTAGAGAAGATACAGTTTCCTTATTCAACCTTTAGGGCATGAGATGCTGTGGTCACACTGGAGCAGTAGCCTCATTTTTGTAACCCTTGAGGCGCAAGAGCTACTAAATGAAGAGGATCATGAGACATTATAAGTCAACATAACCAGAAAAAATTGTGATTTCCTCTCAGGAAGAAATTTATTACAAGACAACACCTCTGTGGCTTCTGTTTCACCTATTTTTTTTAATTTATTTCCCTCTTCTGTAAGTAGAAAAATAAGGCAAAAGGCATAAAACAACCTTTCAAGGGCATCTTTCCTCAGCTGCCCATTCATCCTGACAGGTTTTGCGAAACCAGAACTTTCCTTAGCTTCATTAGCTGCAAAGGAAGGTCCTTCTTTCCTTTGTTGTTCAGAGCACATTTTAAATAATTTAATAAGCACAAGTGATTAAAGCATTAAGAATTAAAGTAGCTTCAGAATGAGACTGTGGTAATGGAGAAGCATTGCCTAACTTCCCAGCTGAGCAGAAAATGGGAAAAAGCCTTACCTATTCACCTAACTCCTGTTAGAGGGACAAGGGATTAATGGAAAGAACCTGACTCAAAACCACATTTTTAGAAAAGATAATTCAGAACAATGCTTCTTGAGTTAAATTTTCATGCTCGCTCCTCTGTGAGTTCATCCTTAGAAAGCAGGACATATTTTTGGCAGCATATATTTTACTAGAAAATCCTAAAATAAAAATATCAGTCCTTACTTTTTCAAGATTTTGGTCATCGGTGTCACCCTAACATACTTTCAACTCTTCATTAATAATTAAGTTTTCTGAGTCTTCACAGAACATTGCTAAATAAGTAATAGAAAGACTGTTAATGAAAATGCTGGTTTTACTATGAGATGGATGCAAGAAAAAATTACTCTGAGGGGAAAATATTTACACCAAAATGTAAATTATTGTTACACTTTGTATCCAGTGGATACAGAGCAGTGTTCTCTCTTTAACACTGAATGTCAAAACCAACATCTACTAATTTCTTGGTCTGCTGCTGAATGAGGTAATATGAACAATTCTATGAAGATATAATTTGTACTAAAATAATTGCATTTATTTGATGAATTGCTAAACTTCAGGAAAGTCATTCAAAGAAGAATTGGTAAGAAGGCAATCTATTTTTAGTTGTGGTCCCATAACTATATATAGCATGAAATAAAATTATTCCCAGGGAGACAGAATCAAAAGGAATCATAATCGATATCCATAGGAGATGGAAAGCTCTCAAGAGGTGAAATAAGCTTTTCTTTTTTTGAATAGAGCTTTGAGAGACTGAGCAGAATTACAGTAGCAAGTGCATCCCCTTCCTTTTCCAGTTTCTTTTCTCTTCCTCTTCCACCTCTGTTCCTTCTAATTTGTGACTCTGGCAGTGGAAAAGAGTTAAATATCTCATTTCAGTGACAGCATTGTTTCATGTCACTGCTGAGCATTGCTCTCATGCCTCAAAGGGCCTGGGGGAGGTCCTGTGGCAGGGGGGTTGAAACCAGATGTACTATAAGGTCCCTTCCAACCCAAACCATTCTAATAATTCTGTGATTCTAAAGGGAATAAGGGCAGGGAATGCCTAACAAACCCAAATCTTTCCCAGTAAAGCAGCCTGAAGTACCAAGCATCAACTGCTGTTGTCCTTGTCTGAGTGGTCCAAGAAATCACTCAGGTGTGTTGTCTAAAATGTGGCATCTCTGTTCCTTTGAATTTTCCTGTTATCAGTATAAAATGTTTTTTGTGCAAGAGACAGCAATAACAGCAATTACTGATTTGAAGGCAGGTGGCTGTGGGCTCTGTGTTTCTTCTCCCTGTGTCTTTGTATGCTTTCTGCTTGTGTTCAGTTGCAGTCATTCCTTGCTGGAGAAATGACTTTTCCATCAGAAAAATACAAGTAGAGGTAGAATCAAGAGTGAATGAGGTAAGTAAGGGAGAAAACAAATTCAGCTCTCCTCCACCAGAGTATGATTTCTGATACACCATTATACTAGTGATGTCTACCCATTTTGGTATACAATAATGTAGAACTGACTGAATTAGTAGTTGCTGCTCTCTTAAACCACTCAGAGTTCCAGAGATGGTGGGTGAAACACACCATTGATTCATGCAGGCTCAAATAAATGGGATTAATGCACTTTCCCCTAACTTAACAGGAGTTACGTTGGTGTTTAAGTATCATCATCTTTAAAACTCCATGATGATACCTCAAAATGTTTTCTTAGTTTGGTGTAAGGTTACCACAGGGAGCACTTGATAATTCAAGAAAATAGGATGACATAGCCCTGAGCAACAACTATACATCACATTTTCATTTCTTTTTCCTGCTGTGCCAGAGGAAAGCCAGGTGTGTAATCCAGTGAGTACAAAAGCACTTTGGCAAAGGCTTCTTCAGGAAAGAGAAGAAAGAATATAATTTAGTCTGCTCATTACTACACTATCTTAAAAGCACAATGAGATGTAGAAAATCACTTCTCTGTGCATTACCTTTGTTTTCAACTGCTCTGCTCTGGGTTTGCTGGCAATCCAGAATGTTTGTTTTGTTTTGCCTTTATTTTTCTCCTTTGCAATGACACTTTTTTAGAGAAGTTACCCCTTGAAAGAACTGGGCATGCCTGCACCATGCAGTGGTGCAAAGCAGGAGTACACAGCAGTGCCTGGGGTAGTTACAAGGCTGGCAGCAACATGCTGAGCCCTGCCTGGTAAGATGTGTGGAAAGGTAGATAGAGTGTGAAACTGGACACATGAAGAAGCAGCTTTAACTGCTTTAGCAACTCTAATTGTAGTGAAAATCCCATAAATGGAATGTTATGTGTTTTCTATAAAACTACAAATAGCTACTAATAAAATTTTCAATAAAATTATTGAAACCAGAAGAACAATTAAGTGGGATTTAAGTGGGATTTTTTTCCCCTCTCATTTTTCAGAGGAATAAAGCCATAGAGTTTCAGAAAATAAGAACATTTCTGCCTCCCCCCTTTTTTTTTTTTTTTGTTTTTTTGGTAGGTAGTGTTTTCAGCAGAGAAGTTGTAAATTTGATGAAGAGATACATATTATCATATTATACATATTATAATGCTTAACATTTGACAATGATGATAATTTTTGATGGTGAGATGTTAAATGAAAATGTAAGTGAAACCAGAGCTTCAGAAAAACTAAAATGTAGCTATAGGAAAGAAGATGCTACAACATGCAGTGGGACAATGGAACTGACAAAATTAAACAATGCTTTTCTGTATTTCCCATTTTGGGTAGTAGTTTGTTGCTGAGAATCTAGTCAAAAGGTGTTAGAGGACTGATGTATTAATTTTGCGAGTAGTAAGAGAGGCTGGGAACAGATTTGTAGAACATAGATGTTTGTTTCTATAATAATTGAACAAACATTTTTTATGAATGCTTTAAAAATCCATACAGATTTAATGATTAGAACATTAAATTAATGTTCTAAATAGTTTAATGATTTAGAACATTATATATATATATATTTAAACTGTTTCCAAAGCTGCTTTGTAGTACTGTAATTTCCCTTTTACCTTTTTTTTTAATAAGGAGGAGCAGTTGTATGTTTTCTATAATTTTGATAAGGAACGAAGCAGAATCTGTGATATTTGCAAGAATACTGAAAGTGCACCATTCCATGATGCTTCATGGAGATAAACCAGGAGAGTTTTATCAGTTTTTCAATTTAAGACATTTCTGGCTTTGTGCAGAGTAAGAGATACAACATCAAGAAGAATAACACCTATTAAGTAGGGGTTTTGAGCAGTGCAGTTTTAGATGTTGGCACGTACTACTCCATTCAATACCTGTCTCACTTTTGCATAAAAGCCATTAGAAAGCTTCAAAGGAGGCCATGGGGATGGTGAAGGGCCAGGAGGGGAAACTGTATGAGGAGTGGCTGAGGTCACTTTGGCTGTTCAGCCTGGAGGAGACTGAAGGGAGACCTCACTGCAGTTACAACTTCCTTGTGAGGGGAAGAGAAGGGGCAGGCACTGATCTCTGTGGTGACCAGCGACAGGACCTGAGGGAATGGCATGAAGTTGTGTCAGGGGAGATTTAGGTTGGATAATAGCAAAAGGTTCTTTACCCAGAAGGTGCTTGGGAGCTGGAACAGGCTCCCAAGGAAAGTGGTCACAGCATCAGCCTGACAGAGTTCAAGAAGCATTTGGGCAATGCTCTCAGGCACAGGGTGTCACACTTGGTGCACACTTGGTTCTGTGCATGGCCAGGGGTTTAACTCGATGATCCCTGGTGTTGTTTTCCAACTCAGGATATTTTCTGATTCTGTGACTTCATGGGGCATAGGGCATTAAGGGCCTTGGGGGATATATCTGCATGTGTGTCCATCTGTGAGGGTTTTTCATTCCTCTGGGACATGAGAACTGAACATCCTTCATGATAAATATTTTGTTGCATATCAGTCAGACTGAGAGCTTAAATATGTTTATATCTATTGCAAGCGGTCTCTTTACTTTTCTATTGGAGTACACTATCCTAGCATTAAAAAAAAAAAAAAAAAAGCCAGTAGTCTTCCCTAGGCTCCTTACTGGGCCAGGTGGGTTATAGCTGAGAAGCCAAGCCACAAAGTGGTGAATCACCGATTTAACTGGTAATTAGGAGGTTAACAATCAAGCCCATTTCACCAGATCAGTATTTCCTACCAGGTAGGTGTTTACAGCATGCTGACTGCCTTGGCATTGTCTTTCTACCTCTGTGGATAGTAGATGGAGCCCAAAAAGCAAATTAAAACTCAAGATTCTACTTAGTTCTGAAAATCTGAAATGGATATTCTAGATTTAACTCTTGGTTACAGTTTTGATAACAGCCAGCAGGCTGTTTAGTAAGATTGTCTGGTGATCAAAACAGCTACCAGATCTATCACCTGTGAGTGAGTACTACCTTGCTTATTCCCAATAAGAAGCAGGAGCAGTGGTGGTGTATCCACTGAGGGCTTTGTTAACAGCAGTCCTGTGGTAGAGTTCAGATGGTTTGAATGGTTCAGGGGCACCCAAGGGAAGTACAACTTCTGCATTCAAAGTGTTTTGGGTGGTTTCGTATGAGTACCAAAATGTTTCAGTTCTGAAGGATAACTTGCATCTTTATTTGGAGCACTCTGGTGTGAACAGAATACTACTTCAAGTGGGGACTTTGTGCATTCTCTGTGCCTTATTCTTTGTGTCAAAAATATATTCAAAAATTGTTTGGTGATCATGAACTTAAACATATGTGGTGCTTTTCATACACTAAATTGTGTTTTGGTAGAGTAGTAATATGAAGTAGATCAAGAGCAGGCTGCTGGTCATGCCTTAGGAAAATGCAATTGCCTGAAAGTAGCACTGCTGGCCCACAAATGCACATATTGGAGTGGTGCATCCTAGTAATTCAGCTTCCTACTTCTTCATTTTCTCTTACACTAAGACTTTTTAAAAAGTTCTCTGAGGTTTTCTGGAATGTAAACTGTCACTTTGACATATGGGACACTGGAGAAATAATAAAGAAAGCACTTTTCCACTGTTTTGAACCTGCATTTGGTGTCACTACTGGCTCTTTGTTTTGTTTGCTCTGTGGGTTATGAAACGCCTTCATTATCAGGGCTATTCTGATTGTGCTGATTCACTTGCAGCTGCTATTCCACCAGATTTTTTTTTTTTTGTAATTATCAAGAGAAAACCTGCATAGCATTATGAAAAAGGTAGTGGGAAGTTTTATACAGCCCAGGTTCATATTCCTCTGCTACCAGTGACAATTCTTGTTTTCACTCCTCTGTTTGCTGCAGTTCTTGAGACACTGAATTTGCAAATCTAGAGTAATTTTCTATTAAACTATCTGAAATAGATTTATTTGCAGCTGTCTCAGCTACTTTGTGGTACAAGGGAGCACAAGGGCTTACAATACTGATATGTAGGATCTTCACATGTACTGAGGTTAGAGTTCCTTTGAACAAACTTGGAGCTGACCTTCTTATACTTCCTCCTGCCACACAGAGACATCCATAGACCTTTGTTTATACTTGGAAGTGCCTGTCTCACCTCATGTGAATTATATTTCATGCTCTGTGCTTTGCTTATGAAAATTGCTATAAATCTGTCACATAATGTAGCTTTTCTGGTTAGGACTAAACCCTTATAAATCTGTGTCATCAGCAGCATCTTTTAAAAGATGGCACAAATGGTGACATCTGGGAGCCAATTCATCATTTAATTAAATTATCCTGTAATGAAATCTGCCTTAATGAGATTAATTTTAATTATTAATCGGGAGCTGACATGGACACAAGGCACCATAAATAATAAATGAGAGCTGTGTCTGGTCTGTTTCTAAGAAAAGACCTACTTTAGAAGAGCAGAGCTTTTCATGAAGCTGTGTTATGGGGGTTTTTGTGCTATACTGATGTTTATTTTGTTGAGTTTGATTTCTGTTTCAAATTTTAAGGCAGAATATTAGTCCTCTTTCTGTTGAGTAACTTTTCTTTTAATATTTCATTTGATTCAATCCTTATATAACCAGCCACCTTCATTCTTCAATAAATAAACTCTTATTTCTGTACTTAATTATCATAAGGATATTTTAGAGGTAAGCAGAGTGGGTTTAGTTTATTGAGGCTCTGCCCAAAATGTGTGAGGCTTTGGGCTGGTCTGTTCTGTCACACCTATGTTTATTCATGTGCTCATGTATGCAACTTCTCCCACCTTCTGTTGTAATGTCCATCTTCTTGTGGACTACATTTGTGTTTGTAATATGAATGCTGTTTATAAGGACTTCTGTGCTTGGCCATACCAGAATTTTATCAAGGAAGTATGGATGGCATAGGAGAAATGGTCTTTAACAGTACCAGCCACAAATACTCCACAAGTCTTTCACGAGGAGTGAACCTTTTTTGTCTTTATCTCCTTTAACAAGCAGAACACCACTGTGCACTCACTCGCCAATTGCAAACTGGTTCCACAAGTCCAGAGCTGATTATTTGCTGCTTATAGAGTGTTTTCTTCTTTGGTCTCCTGGGCTGGGCTCACCAACCATCGGTATTTGTTTTGAAGGAACTGCCATTTGTTTTAGTTCCAGCATTTCATGAATATTTGGTTTCCCTTCATTGTCTCTCATTGAAAAATCATTTTGCTTCAGAAAGAATCAAAAGACCAAAGTTGGAACAGGAGCTGTTGATGCTGAGGAGTGTAAGTAATAGCCTCCCACACAGAGCAGCTCTTTTTGCAATTTTTGTATGCTACCATTAGCCTGATAGCACAACCCACATTTGGGCCTCATTGGATGAGAGAAGGAGCAAATATAGAATCCCAGAATGTTCTCAGTTGGAAGGGACCTGCAAGGATCATTGAGTCCTAGGCTGAGGCAACTATCATATTCTTCAGTGGCACCCAGCACTTGTTCCCAAAGAATTTCCCAGCTTTGTTGGCAGTGGTGACTGGAGAAGGCAGCAAATTCTAGTACCACCTTTATGTAACCTTTCCTTCCTAGAAAACTGCACAGTCACATGATAACTATGTGGCTTTTTAGAAAGGATAAAGGGATTTGTAATCAAATTCTTTACACTGCTAGGTACATGGTAGAAGGTGGCTTTGTTTCTTCATCCCTCCCAAACTCACATAAATGTTCCATAACAGCTGCTGGACCTCATAACGACTTATCACTTGCATCAAGCAGAGGAAAGAGCAGAAATAGATAGAAATAACAGACTGAAATTACTTTCTTTTATTTTGGGACTGTTGAAAATTATTTGTAACAGGAATCATTTGCATTCCAGAGATTTTCTTGTCTGCGTCCCGTAGTATTCTCAAGTGCCAAGGATTTTAGAAAGGACAGTTTTGACTCTGTCAAATTTCTATAGAATCTAAGGGGACATAATACAATTATGTTTGGACTGTTTGTTCTGTAGAATCTATAATGTATGATAGGAGTAATTAAAAGTATCATACAGGATAATTATATTGTGCTTTAAATAAGTAGAGTATGCAATGTGATTCAGTAAAATTTTGTAGGATGCAAATTAAAGAAAGAAACATATCTCAGCCTAAAAGAACTCTTTGTCTCATTTAAAAGTAAATCGTAAAAATTTGACAAAAACCATCAAAATTTGAAACATGCCAAACTCTTGGTGAAATTATTTTTATATTTTTTTACTACAAGAAGATTTGTTTTCGTTTTTGTTAGTTTTTTTTTAATTAAAATCTTACAAATTTCTCAGTATATGTGACATATAGTATATACTTTGGTATAATTCAAAATGAACTTTTCATCCAGTAAGAATTTTAGGTCTCCTCTTG
>NW_005054392.1:2231280-2263121 GCF_000277835.1 Geospiza fortis | reverse complement strand
AGAGCAGGGGAGAGGGAAAGAAATAAAAACGCCCCCCCCCCCCCAATTCCTCTTTTATGGAATTGTACAGAAGTGAGTTAAAGGTTTGCATGCCTCACTGATGTTTTATATCCCTCTCAGGACAAGCAGATCTGGCTGATCTGTTTTTCATGTAGTTTCAAAAAGCATACAGAAATGTTCTGCATGGAGCTGTTTGCTGAGGACATTTGGCAGGTTTGGGAGGAGAGGGTAGGTTTTCAAATGGATAAAGTTTTAATTTGAAGATTAGGAAACGAGTTAAATGATCAAAAAAGATTGGGTGACAATGGAAAGAATTACTCTTTTTAGGTGTCAGTTTAAATAGTTAACATTTGAAGATGAGAGGATTGGAGAATATTTTGGGTAGACGTCACTATGTGATTTCCTTGTTTTTACACATTTTTAGCATCTGCTGAAGGCAGAATGTTCAGCTCAATGCATATTTTTTTGGTATCTTGAACATATCTACTTAGGTTCTTAGACAGAGTTGACTGCAGAAAAGTTTACATTCATTTGGATGATGTCTGAGAAGTTTGTGGAGCACAATGCAACAGCACAGTCTCCCAGGCAGACTGCAGGGAGATCACACGTTCTAGGAATGCAGTGTGACTCACCCTGCTAGCACAGTGTGTATCCATTTGGGATCTGCATGTGCCTTCAAACAGAATACCTTGTGCTTCATTAGAGGGGCTCGTTTCTCTTGGTTCTGAGCCACTGAACTCAGGGGCCAGTTGGCCCTTGTGTCACTGTGTTCTGTTGAAATGCAGGATGTACCACTGTGTGTCAGCAGACAGGTTTATTTTCTGCATCTGGTGGATTCCTGCATACATGTGTGCATTACAGTCAAACTTTAAGTTGGCTTTGTTTTCCAGAAGCTGATCCAAAGCTCACTGATGCTTAGAGGAGTCTTCCAAGTAACTGCTGTAGGGTTTGGAGCAAGTTGAGTATTATTATAATATAGGGCTGGGAACACTCAAAGAAGTCACAGTTTCACACATGCACACACACACACACACACACACACACACACACACACAAACTTAGATTTGTTTAAGGGATTCATTATCCAAAGGCTGCGGAGACTATTTTGTTCAGCAAACTGCACATAAAAATAATACTGTCCAGTCAGAAGAGAGAGAATGCACTTCTGGCACAGTGGCTTGCCAAAATCTGGTTTGGAGGGTGGGTGTGCACCCACACCCAGTGTGTCTGTGTTTGCAAAGCTGTCTGCTGATCCAATTCGTCTGCAGCATCCAGGGAGAGCTACTATTGCAAGATTTCAGTGATCTGTGGATTTATTTTAAAGGTTGTAGTTTTCTGTCCAGCTTCTCCCAGATGCATTCACTAGATGACAGATTTGAGAGTAATACTGGCTAGTCTTTATATATTTAACACTCTATCCTATTCTTTCGTCAGGCACATACTGAGATCCGGACAAATGTTTAATATCATTGTTAAGTTGCAAAATTAAACCTTGGCCAGTGGGACACCTTCTACTTGGAAGAGTGCAGCTCTGTTGAACATTCTGGTGTTCTTGGGCAGGACAGCCATAATGCTGTGCAGTCCCCTAAAATTGCCTTGGCTCAAAGTCAGAACAATCCCTGTGGTGTTAACTTAGCCTTCCCTTAACTGTTGAGAAGTGCCTGCTCCCCACAGGATGCAGACCTAAACTCTCTGCATTTAGACTTGTACCTGTTTACTTTTTTTTCCATGTTCTGTAGTCCCAGTTGGCTCCTACTGAGTATAAAATATGCCATTTGAAACCATGTTTTCATTAGGCTTATCACGCTTGCATACTGATCTGCTTTTGATCTCACAGGGTCTGTGTCTGTTCCATAATTGGTTTGTCCACATTTCCTAATGTATAAATGGATAAGGAGATTTTAGTTGAGATATCTAACTTGCCAAGAAATTGGAATTTGTAAGTTCAGCCAATCTAGATTTCCACCCAGTTTCTGCTGTATACATGTGAATGTAAATTGGTTTCAGTCACTTTAATTTACATACCAAAGAGCCAGAAGGAGGTGTAAGTTACTATAGGAATGGATAACTAACCTATTAATGTGTGCTCCTTTTAGTTGCATTACCTGCTTATCCTTTCTCCTCACCCTACCTTGTATCAGCAACATTTTTATAAGCTGAAACATATTTAGTAACTTGAATTCAGAAATGATACATATAAAGATGTAATCTACAATCCGTGAATGAGTATGGATATAAATTGGCCTATTTGGTGATTGTAGAGTCACTCATAGCAGTGTTGAGGCCTGTTCTGCCATCCCAAGAGTTAAGACAGGATCTGGCCTATGGCATCCGTGGTAGATCTGCTCTTGACTTTGGTGGTGGAAGATCAGATGCTAAAAATTTTAATCTTCTTGTTCTTGTGTAAGACTTTGTAGAATTAACTCAAGTCATTCAGCTTCCCAGCATTGCCTGGTTTTAGTCAAAGTGTTTTAAAGAACAATTCTAACTGCAGTTTGAACCACCCATTAGAAAAAAACCCCAAGACTTTATCTTGCTTTTTATGAGTATTTTAAAATTGGATTTTTCTTAGAAACCGTCTCCTTGACAATATATTCAAGAAATATGTACCTGTCTCACATGACTCCTGAAAAAGACCTAATTTTGCAGTCTTAGACAACCTCTGATTCTCAGTTTAAATCTTGTTAAAAACAAGGATACTACATTTGTTATTTTGTAGAAATCTAAATTTGAACCAATTATTTGGATCAACTTGCAGTTTGGATGCAAATCAGGGTCGCAAATTCAGGAAAACAATATTTAATTTCTTTTATTAAAATAAGACAGTTGTAAATAGTTTGAATATGTAACAAAATATTTTCATGTAAGTCTAAAGGATTTATTAGAGAAGAGAATTATTAACGGCAGATACTAAGTGAACTAATCATCATATTTAGACAGATTTTCAAAGCCATTTGGATACGTAAAGGTATTTGAAAGATATACAGGAAGATTTTCATATGCTACAGTTTAAATTAATTGCTGACCTCTGAAAAAATGAGTTTGAATTACAATTAGGTTTTTTCCTGCTTAGATGTCTTTGAAGATCCATGTATCAGAAACCTTTAAAATATTAGTTTGACTAGTAAAGCTCAGCTCAGCTTCTAATTTTTTGTCCATTATATGAATTGGAAAAGGAATAAAGTTCCTGCTTTTTGCATATCTTAATTGAATTCCTTTACATTAGAGGTAGAGGAAATTTATTTCCCTTCATTTTCCTGTCAGTCTTCTTAAACTGGAATTAGAAGTCTCTAGGAAAACTCCTTTCTGTGCAGATGTCAACAAAATATTTTCTGGAAAATAAACAATTGTAAGGTGTTATCCATTATGAATTGTAAAGCAATTACAATTATTGTGTAATTATATTTGTAGTTTACTTCTTAGTCTTGAGGTATAATTAGAAATTTTTCTTCCTATTTGTGTCTGAGATTAAAAATGGAAGTTCTTGTTTATATGTTTAATAATGTCTCATTAACACTATTTTTAAAAAAAAATTGTATTCACTCAGTAATTGTAGTAAGTTTTGGTGTTGGTATGGAACCATGTAATTACAAATATAATTTAACATACTTGAAAGCAAATACAAAACATTTAAATGGTAGAAAATGCCTGTACTTTGAAATGTGGTTTCTCTGACAGTTTTTGCATATGTTGGACACAAGTCTTTTAGAATGTTTTGATACCTTTCATTATTTCTGCTACCTTTCCAGGTACTCTAATAGCCCCTTGAAGAAACTGGCCACCGCTTTAGCAAGACAGAGTTGCCATATCCAGATAGCCATATCCACCACGCCTTTGGGCAGCTTGCATGAGTGATATCGGTGCCTCAGTCTTATCCTGGTAGACTTTCAGACCAACTTAAAGTTGGAGTGGCATGTGAATCTGCTCAAGAATCAGCTCTTCACAACCTTCCAACCTTGCAAAATTTAAACATCAAGACAAATTCTGAAAGATGCTTTTCTGTAACCTGTTTTATATTGTAGTATACCAACCGCCAAAGGCAGCGGGTTAGGGGCTAGGTGCATGTTGGGGTCCTTACAACTCAAGCCATTCTTTGATAATGGTTATCCTGATTTATGCTCGAAGTTAGTGACTTTTAGTTGTCTTTTATCAAAATATGACATCTTTAGGGTTTTTATGTCACTCAGCTCTAATTCTTTCATGTCGATTAAATTAGTTTTATATCCTTTTATTTAGCCAAGAAGTGACTGTAAAAACTGTTTTAATGACTGAAATGTCAAAAACCTGTGATTTAGTTCCCAAAATTCCTATGGAAGTTTAAAAAATCTTCCAGACTGTAACATTCTTGTAGTACCCATTTTCTGCCTTTTTACTGTTAGCACAGCTCTTGTTCCTATTCATTCTTATTTTTATTCCCTTTGAGTTGACTTAACCATCTGAATTTGTTCTCTGGCCTTCAGAAAATGGCTTCTTTTTAACTTAATTTTGATTCAGAACTCCTCAGCTGATTTATTTATTAAATTCTGAAATCTAAACATCTGTAATATTTTATTAGAAAAACAGAGATGTAATAAAAAAATTCAATTTTCCATCTTCAACTTTTAAGGATCCCCAATTTCATCCTTATCTGTGCTGAGGAGGTACATACGATAAAGATCCAGAGAAATCAAGACACAGAGTTTTTTTCATGCAGTAGGAAGCTGTATGATCTTTTCATGTAGTGTCAAATGGAAGGCATGAGTTAATGTTTTCCAAATGCTCAAGGTTGATTGTTCATTCACACATTTGTTCTTTGAAACAGTCCTTCAGCTTTTATTTCTGTTTGATTCCCTACGTTCTGTTGGGGTGGTAGCTGTTTCAAGCTACTTGTCCCCCTGCTCCCCAGAATTCTTCTTCGAGCTGATGCTTAGGTTATTCTTAAACTCGGTGCACCTCCAGGTCCTGTTTGTGCTCCTCTCTCAAAAACCAGCTCTGAGACAATGCATCCCTCTGAGCTCAAAAAACTACCATAGTAATCTGTGGCTGTCACTCCCTCTTTTTCTGTATAGTAAATCTTATTATAGAAACCAGAACTTTAGATTTTGTTTGACTAAAAACATCAGCTGCTAGGTTCACAGTGTTGGGTTTCTTTTCCAGTAAAGAAAAAAATAAAATCCATGCCTTGCGTTCAATTCTATTTGCTCAACATGCTAAGGATTTGGAAGAATTACAAAATTCAGATATGGGAAATGGAAATTAATAAAGATATTCAAACCCCCAGCTCTCCTTTATGGACTGTGACAGATATAGTTGACAGATGAGTGCAGTAATGTGTATGCAATAATGACTACAATAGAGACAGTGAGTCAAATGATGCAATATAGGGAGTATGAAGAGAAACTGAAGTACATTTCAGCCTAATAAAAAGGAATATTTTTCTACCGACACATAATAAAGATTTGGAATTCACTGCCACAAGAGAGCATGGATGTCTCTATGCCCAAAATGATTTCATGAAAAATAAAAAATTCACAAATATTAAATAGTTTTGGTTTGGTCATATAGAAATATTTGTATTTCACAACAACAAATCCATATATTATAGAAGTAAGTTTGATCTTCTTGTCCTGGCAGATTATTCCGTAACTTCACCAGACCAGGGGCTGACCCTTGGATCTACTTTAAAAATCATCAGTAACATCCACTTTCATAAGTATTTCATTGTATCCTCTATTATACAAAGATCTAATCTGGTAATCTAATTCGTAGTAGAGAATGAAGGCAGAGATATCACGCTTGGTATCTTCTAGACTGAGCTCTCAGCCATCTCTGGAGTGCAGCACTCATTGAGGAAAAAAAAATAGGTCTATTCCTTTTCTGTTGGCCGTGGTTCCTGCTCCTGAAACTCTCACACAGGAATTCTGGGCAGGAGGACTGCACTTGGGACTGTGTTTTCCTACCCTGCCCTTCTGTGCAGGCATAGCCAGGCATTCATATAATTTTTTTAAATGCACTTGGGAGGTTGTTTCAATTTTCCTTTTATCTCTCAGTTGCTTTAATACAGCATTTGTGCATTCACAGCAGAGACAGAAAGCAGAGCTGCAGTTACACCCAGTAATAGGGAACTGGTTAGGGTTATGCCCTGCTCTGTCCACAGTTTTGGGCCAAATCACCAGAAACCTTGCATACATGCTTTTCCCAGTCAGCTACTCTAAATAGGTGATACCATTTTTCTTGTAGTGAAACGGTTCTGCTTTATTTTAACTACATATTTTCATTGCCAAGTTGCATATTTTCTCTCTCTGCTGTGCACCTTAAGTTATTTAAAATACTCTTTGGTATTTTCTAATATTCCCTTGAACTCTTGCTAAAAGTGAAGATATTTATAGCTGATTCATTTTGAATTAATATATGTGTGCTAGAAATGTTTCCAATCTCTAAAGTAGTATTTTAATATTTTCATCCACTATGTACTTTTTTAATAATATCTCAAGGTGTTTGTACATCTCTAGAAATAAATGTGAGCAGTTAATTCTCATTTCTAAATGCACTTGCACAGTGCCATGTCTTTTTTGTTGAAAACAAGTATTACAAATCTGGATAGGAGAATAGACTGAAATTCCTGGTAGATACTTAACACTTTTTCAATTCAGATTCCATTCTTGTGGTGATTTACACATATATCTAACTGCACTGTGTGAATTAAACACTTACTAAAGCCAATGAAACTACTCACATGTGAAGAGATAATCACACGCATATGCTTTTTAATAGATTATGTTGAATACTTGTATTGACATAGAAACCAATATTTTTAAAAAGTAATTTGCTTAAATGTGTATCTCCAAACCACTTCCTTGTATCCTAAAAATTGTCAAAATACAGCTAGGGATGTCTGAGGGAGAAGAAAAAGGTTTATTTGTACTCTCCCTGTAAGGGAAATGACCAGAATCACCGCATTACTTTCAAAGTTAGGAGCAATTGCTTTCAGGTACTGTGAGGAAATACCATCAATGGTTTTTACTTGTATAAACCATTTGGGTTTAGTGCTTGGCTCCCAGTTTGGACAGTTTTGTTTGCATGCAAAATTTACTAGGTTTTATTCTTTCATTTTGTGTGTTCATTCTTTTGTTTCAGTTCATTTCTTCCTCTGCAGAATAAAAAAAAAATTCTAAATTTTATTCTCAGTTTTTAAGTTTTAGGACAGTATAAATTTTAAAGTATACAATTAAAAACCCTCACCGTGGGATTTTTTTTTCATTTGAAGCACTGTGAAAGTAAGTTCTCATGGAACTGGCAGAAACCTGTTTTCATTAAAGCTGCTGAATCATGTTACAAAATACTATGATTTGTGATATTTTATTCTTCATTTATATGTGCAGATCTAGCTAGTAGATAAAAGCAACTTATCTGCATTTCTGCACTTGTGTCCAGAAATAGAGATGATGATGTAAAACAAGTAGTTCTTCCAAATGCTGATGCTGAGAGATTTGTTATGATGATGGAGGATGTTTGCTCTCCAGCTCTAGTCACTTGTAAGATGATCCACCTTTGAAGTTGTGGTTGGGAAAAAAACTCTGAAACACTATATTTTTGAGGAGGGTGGTGTTGAAATCTGTATCCTGATCCAGATTTTGTTCTCACAACAGTGCAACCCCACTCACTGTAGCTGAATTGCGAGTGTGGTGAGAAGAAAACTGGATGCAATGAAATAAAACTTTATACACAGAAATACTAGGTTAAAAAAAAAAACGCAGCAAGAGCCAAATTTTGCTACTGTATCATGGATAATTTTAGATGGACACATTACTCCAGAAGAGTGTTGTCATAAGGGGTCACTAATACCATTGTATTTCCCATTGCAAATCTGTATGTTTGAAAAATACTGAGGGAGTGTAGAATTCTTAGGTGTTTTACAAATTTAAAAAGCACTTAGTGTTTAGTAACACTAAGTTACTTGCTACACTGTAGTGATGAGTTTAATGCCATGATATTTTGGCAAAACTATCCACATTCTGCTCCTGATTACTGGGGTGCATTCCACCAAAAAAATGATGAATGCCTATAAAGAACAGAATATGACCTTATGTTTTCCTTTGTTTCCTAGGGATAAAAAAATTAACTTAGGCTTTAGCATGGAACAGCTTAAAGCAAAGGGTGATGTTAATAAAATTTAAGAGAGGGAGGATTGTATTTTGCTTAAGCTGTATGCTGCCACTGGAAGAGAAGGGAATAAAAGGCTATAGTTTAGCACAGCAGAAAAAGGAGCAAGCTGCTGAAAGCTTGGATAATTTGGGGATATGGAGATGTCACTTCCTCCCTTTGCCAGGCTGTGAAATTTTTTGTAATTCCCATTGGTAAAGTTGCCAACACAAACAAAGGCAAAAATGGAAACTTCCATCCAAATCCTCCTTTGATGAGTAAAAAGACATAGACACTCAATGGAACAAATTTGTCAGCACCATCTTACCCAGATAAAGAAAGAATATAGAAAATTTTTTAATTATTTATGGTGAAAGATTGTTAGAATTACACTTTTAAGAAATTATTTCAGTATCAGATGTATATCTAAAAGTTACGTTGTCATCTGTAGCTTTGGGAGAAAGATGGCTGTGTGGTATCAGAGGATTTTTTTTTTTAAACTAGCTGTTGGCCTCTTTATATGAAAAGACTGAGACCTCAATAGTTATGAGGCTCAGCAGGACTTTCAGAGTATGGATTCTTTATTAAAACATTAGCATAATATGTCGCATAAAAGCTATAAAAACATTGTACCAAAAAATGTTACATTTATTTGTCTTATTTTTGATATAGCTTTTGTGCAAAATGCTAAAGGACATTGGTTTGCTAATTGCCTGAGAAAAGCTGTTTCCAGTAAAGGCTGAGTTAACCAACTTGTAAGCTACATACCCCCCTGGAATGTCCAGACATAGGGATGGAGAAACCCAAGAATTTTCACCATGTAACTCATGTTTGCTGCTACCTTTTACTTAAGGCTCCCTTTCAAGTTTTGCATACAGCAAAAAACATACCTTTATAGAAGGTGACTGGCTTCCCTAAATTTATGAAACATAAGCTTCATTCACTCAAAACCAGAACTTTTCTCTGGTTGTATTTAATAGAGTTAGTCTACTGGAATTTTTTTTCTTCTTTTTTTTTTAATATTTATTATTTTTACCAATTTAGTTTTAGTGCATGCATAAATTTTACCTTGCTTCATTGAAAGTTTGTATTTTTTAAAAAAGGAAAATTGAATTTTTCATACATACTTACATATCAAGGGAAGTGCCCTCAGTAAAAACTGCTGACTTTATTAATCCTTTAAAGTGAAGGCCTAAAAGAGTTTATTTGCTAGGAAAGAGCCATATAGCGGATCTTTTTCAAAGTCAGCCATTCCTTAATTCCCATGTCTCCCAAGTCAGAACCTAAACACCATCTTTTCCATCATGCAAAAAGCGCTTCCCCTACCACACTGGATTTTGCTCCAGGCACAAATAAACAGTGTGAGTCCTAGCACTGTGCCCACAAAGGGTGGGATCTATTGCTGCTGCTCCCACTTTTCCCTGCCCCAGCACAGAAGTACCACCTTGAAGTGGTTTGCATTCCACAGCATAGGAATCCCTGCTTTGGATGTCTCCAACCTGATACTGCTCCAGCTTTCTGTTGAGAAGGTCCATGGTAATTATAGAGGTGCCAGCCAGCTTTCAAAATAAACAGTAAGTTAAAGCAAGGATACAGCTCTTGTTTTATATGAAAAATCCATCATGCCATTGCTCAGACATTCATCGTTTTGGTTCATTCTGTGTTCACTGTAGTAGTCATGTGTACACAGAGGGAGGGGGGGATGAGGGAGGAGAGCTGGTCCTGTCACAGAAGCAGAAGAAAAGCTGAAAGAGGTGCTCAGTACAGGCAATGAAGACCATGTACACATGTGAAAACATGAGAGATACAGATGGGCTGTGTTTTGCATACTCAAACTGGATGTTACCTACAGTGAGAGGCTTGACTGAGAGCAGTCAGACACACAGACACTCTCACTCAGTGTCTTTGAACACTTAATGGTTAAAAAGAGAGAAAATGGGGCCTGATGACAAGGAGTTCAAGTCAAAATCTCTAAATGGTTCAACCTCTTCCTTCTCTTGCAGCTTTTGAGATCCACTTCAAAAACTGAAACTCCTGAACTTTCACATACAGTCTCTCCTGTACTTACTTAAATAAACTTTTTATTTGGTCATAAAATAAACTTGGAAGATTATACTAGAGTTGACTCTAGAGCCATAAATAAAACTAACTTTAAGATTCCAGGGTTGAGATCATATTTGTGCCTAGCACTGATCTCTGAACATGTTACTTATCTTGATTGTAACCCTAGAAAATGTGATGATAAAAACACATAATAATTAGCAGGGGTTTGAATGAATACTCTTACCATTTTTTTCCCCTTGGATGCCTTTGAGAGATAGGGTGTCATATATCAACTTTCCCTAATGAGAGATTGCATGAAAAATCTTTTCAGAAAGTCTGCACCTTGAACTTGACATGCATTTTGTAAAGCTCAGATTTTTTAAATTTGTTTATTTCAAATGAGAATTAATATCACAGACACTTAAAATGGTAGATGTAAATGACAGGTAAAAGAGTAATTTTGAGAAAAAGGTTCAATGAAACCAGTGGAAGTGGAAGATGGAGGCAAAATACTTTGTTGCCAGTTGCAATAATTTTATTGTGTTGGTCATTATTGTTTCAAGTCAAAGGCTTGATATTTCAGTTTAAAAGCTGAATTGCAAGACTGCAGAAATAAATCAGAAATTGCAGATGCTGAGAAAACAGAAGACAAAATAGAAAGACCTCTAAACTTTTATTTTAAAAGTAGTGTTTTAAAGCTCTTTCAGGAATGTTATTTGTAAATATGTACAGTTTGTTGCTCTTATAAATTTCTGTTTACTGTGTGTAATTCTTATTTATGTTTATAAACTTTTTCAGTTACCACTGAAAATCTGATATGATCAGATGTCTGTTTTTCCTTTGAACTTAAAATTTAGCTGGCTTCCATCAGTTTTTCAATTATTCCATTGAGATTTAGGATCATAGAATCACAGATCTTTCCATCTGTTCTCAATCTCTTTTCTGAGATTTACTCGGTTTTTAGTTTTTGATAACAGTTTCAGTTGTGAAAAAGTGCATGTTCTTAAATCCATCTAGTATCCACTGTTTTGTTATTATTCTCTGTATCCAAGAAGAGTCTCTGCAAGGCTGAGGTGAACAAGGAGAGAGAAACTGGTGGGAACTCTGATGGAACCACACACTTGGCTCTTAGAAGCCTCAGGCTGGTCAGTGCCCAGGCAGAATGTAACACAGCTTTAGTGGTGGCTGGAGAGTCTAATAAATATAGCATCATGTATAGATAGAAGTATTAGAATGTGAATTATTTTATTTTGATCCCTTGATTTTACAGACAAGTCCTGGAGCAGGTGGGAGGCACTCATGAAATGAAATTCAAATGGTAGTTTTTCTTTCCATAAAGTCTGATGAATTGCCAAAAATACAGCTCAGATAAAACAAACAAAACAAAAGTTACAAGTCAACAAAGCCGTCTTGGAGAGGGTTGTAAATTTAAATCTAATTTAAATTTCTTGAAAAAGCGCAATAGTTTGGATCTGGGAATTTATCATGTATCTTTGAACTAAAAATACAAACTAACAAGAAAAGCAGTTGAGTTAGTTTTTTTGGAAAAAGCTAGGCATGTTGGGGGTGCCATTATTACCATTATCCATTCTGTGGCTAAAATTTCCCCCCACAGGGCCTGTGGTGACTTGCCAGAGCCAGCCAGCCAGGGAAATGTGGACAGACCCCAAAGAGGGGAGAATCAAAGGGGGTGCAACTCACTTGATCAAAGCATCTTCCAACCCTCTGAATGCAAGATCCACTAAAGAATTCAGGAACGTACCTACATATCAGTGAATTTGATCTTCAGTTACAAAACTGTTGACCAACACAAAATCTCAAAGGCATGTCCTTCTTCAAAAGTATCTCTTCTTACATTCTTCTTTTTGTGATTTTTGCCATTCTATTGCTTGAAAAATATACTGACTCAAAACCTGAAGTGGTTGTGGTGATTCTCAGGATGTATTAGAGAAGGTTGCTCAATAGCAACAAAATGCACTGCTGCTATGTGTTTTTCCCTGCAATGTACATTGAGAAGTACTTCACATCCTATGATGAAGTCTGAAGGAATAGTAAAAAAGCAACTTATTTGCAACTTGGCAATGTCAGCCCATGACATTTCTTAAAATGTAAAGGCTTGCTGATGTGGTTTTGCTTTTGGTTTGGTATTCTCTGTTTTGCAGGCAAACAGGAAACAATGGCATCTAATACAAAGTTTAGAACAGGAAAAAAATAATCTCAGAAGTAATTCTCACTACTGTGGCTCTCAACCAAGCAGTTTTGGTTGCAGAACTAATTGAGAAATTCAAAACACTTAACATTTTATGCTTTCATATTTTCTGAAATGACTGCAATTTTTCTTCGCTAATGTGTGCTCTTTTCCCTTCTTACATTTGTTTTGTAAGAAATGCCACATTTGTGTCCTTAGAATGATGTTGTAAATAAAGAGCACGAAGAAGATTCTGATTTACATGTCAATAAAAAACATCTCCCTCTCAGTTTGCAGAGAAGTTAATCCATCACAGGGATGTTGGGACAGTGGTTTCCCTGTCAGTCCGTCTGACAAAGGAGCACATGCTGTAGATGTAAAAATTTTCTCTGGTCATCTCTTGACACTACTAGTTTGTGCACCAAATTCTGGCATAGAAATTTTTTATTGCCGCTATGTGATAAACACCTTTACAAGTGTGTGGGACTGTCCTTTGCCTCCAGGCATCCAGACCTGAGAAACAATAAAATTGTCTTGTGTACCAAGGAAAAAGGAGGAAGGCTGGTGGTTGTTTCTTTGGTCCTTTCATTCTTGGTGTTTGTGTGTGACAGAAGAGAGGAATACAGAGGTGAAATGGTGTCAGGGAGTGGCAAACAATCTGCTTTGGTTTGAAGCTGCTGAGTGAGGACTTCCTGCACACAGAGGTGGGCAGAGGGAGTTGTGGTATGCTCCTTAACTGTTAGTGGAATCCAAGCTCAGGCTGGTTTTTCTCTGCCTGATGCCTGGGAGAGGAAGAGACAATTTTGTTCTTTATTTGCTACTGTGATGACTCTCCACTACTCTGAGTACTCTTTGCAATTCACTGAGTAGGACTGGAGCCTTGGAGCCCCCTGTTTATGTACATCCTGGTGCTTTCAGTCTTCTTTGGCAGCATTTTCTGCAATAGCTTTTTCCTTTGTTTCCTTTCTTTTGATGCCAAAAACCCCAACCAATCTTGATTAGCCACCTTCCACATCTGATGTGTTGTTTGAGCAGTTAAGAACGAGTTTATGTTCAAAGCTAATGTCCTAAACAACATCTGAAAGCTGATTATGTTCTCCCCAGTACTTTAAATATGCTTCAGTGGGTTTTCATTGTCAAAGAGGTGGGCCTGCATTATAACACACAATGCAGTAAAATGAGGATTACTTGGATTTCAGTGCATGAGATTATAGCAGCTGACAGGCACCTGTTTAAGGAAGTATATTGTATTTCTAAGCGCAAGTATTTTATAAAAATTGAGTGAGACTTCACATGAAAAAGCCTTTCATATTTAAACTTCATTAGTAAGTTTAAGTACAAAAAAAAAGGCATCAGGGAATCTGGATGGATGTATTTATTAGTGGCCCTTATAGTCCTGACAATCCATTCTAATAATAAAGCGTGGAACCTGTCAAATGATGGCACAAATATCCTAATTTGAACTGACATGGCTTTCTAGCCCAGTTCATCAATCATGGTTTATTAGCTTTAGCAGAGCCAAGCTGCTATCTGTCATTTTGATGCTGCCGTGGTGACAAAAAATGGTGCCGAAAATGTGCTACAGGTGTAACTTTCACTCAAAGAGCATTTCTGAGCAGCAGTCAGGCTTGTGTTTGCATGGGGAGAGAGTGCCATCTTCAGTTTCACATCCTCACTGAAACAAGGCTGAAATTCCTAATGCTGCCCGGTGGCTAAGGAGTGAGGAAAAGTACTGGTAGAAATTTGGAATTCTTATTTTTGTAAGACTCCTGAAGGAAAATACTAAACATCATTTCCTTGTCCTCATTTTAAGATACAGTTAATTTAGATCTATCGGTTATGATAAGCAATTTTCAGGTGGTTTATTCTTTTGGTTTGCAGTGCTGTATAAAGAAAACAATTGCCAGTTGGATCACAAACCTGTTGTAACCAGTAGCACTTGTATGCCTAAAAAATGAGAGCTAGGAGGCTCTACACTGCTGCAGATGTACTGTGTTTTATAAGAACCATCAATTCCATGTATTCTTTCGGCCCAGAACTGACTTGGTGTTTTCGCTGGGGTCCTGGCACTTGACCCTTGTTTTTCTTGGCTCTGTATCATTTTACAGCAGAGCTCGAGGACACTCCTCATCTCTTGTTTCCAGCATGTTAACATATTCAAGTAAATATTATCTGTCACAGGCACATGCATTATCCTTCTGGGGAGTATTTGTAAAAGTTTTAAATCCAGATCAAACAATGACATCCATCTTCCTTCCTCTTGAATTTCTTTTATTCACAAGATGAATGTTGCTGGCAAAATTCTTTGATCTTTAAAAAGACTTTCTGTTGCTAATATTCACAGACAAGGTAAGCACTTATAAATACCTGAATTACTTGTAGAATATATGCCCAGGTATGACTTTTTTGTATATTTTAACACTTAATAGGGCTTTGTACAATAAGGAGCAGATGTGTCATAGCGACAGCAGGCGAGCAGGGACCAGGAAGGTGGTTTCATTAAAAGGGCCTTGGGATAAATGCAGCGCATTAGATACCCACTGAAAGACAGGAGCTGTTGATGGGGTGACCTCTGAATGCAAGTCATCTTACTATAAACAGGAGGGTGTGGAAAGCCATTGGACAGAGCCAAGCTTGTTTACTATCTAGATCTCCTCCTAGTTAACTTAAGTAACTGGACTGTGCTAGGCTCGGCGTGACAGTTCAAGAAAGAACAAAGTGTCTCCAGTTTTCCTGAGTTTAAAAAATCCTAGCTGACTGATGCAAAAGCTTTTTGGTCCTGAAAACCTGCCTGCACACCTTAGCTGCTCTACGGTGGAAGTTAATTAGTGTGAAACGAAACAGATATTCTCTCCTTTTTTTTTGTCCTGGAAACTGACTTTGCATATCTGATTCTGTTTGGTTTCTTTTCTTCAGAGACTACTAAGGTAAGGTTATGATGGATTTTAATTTGCAATATTGATGTAAATGTTGTTTAATGATAAAATGGGAAGTATAAAATGAGTGTTAATTCCCATTCATATTTTGTTCTGAAAAGGAGATTTGATTTTAATTTCTGTAGTAACAGTTTCAAAGTTGGTTTTGGAACAAGGTATTTATTCATGTCTCTAGAGTGCAGGAGTTTAGATAGGTCATAGGACTGGATTCATCAGGTTCTTTCAGGAGCAGCTTTTGTTTACTATAGTTTACCACTTGTTAAGTAGTGTAAGAAATAAATAGTGTCGTTCTATAATGTGCTGCAAATATCACGATTTGTCAAACGTGTGAGCACTTCCTTGGTGTGTTATTCAATAACATATTTATAAGAGACACGTAAAGGCCAGTAGGCTGAGACAGGTGTCTAGCTATAAGCTGAATTCAAATTAATTATCTCTAAACTATAAAAACGGTGGATACAACAAAATAAATTTATTTTCCTAATACTTAATTCAAATCCATTTGTTTAATTTATAAGTTGATTAGACATGCATTTGGAACAAATAATGCTGAAGTGTAAATATGTTAAAGCATTCGTCCTACCTCCTCCAAAGTTTGCTATCTCTGTAATGTCATCTATCATTTTTAATGCACTTTTTGATTGAACAGACCATTTTTTTGTGAATAAATTGTGATTAAAGCTTTCTTCAGAGAACCCATGTGCATGTGCTGCTGTTGTACTCAGATGCTGTTCCCTGCCGTGGGGTCTGCGCAGCAGCAAGAGCAGCGGTGCAGAGGCCACGGTGGGAGCTGGCATGGGGATTACTGCTCCTTAAATGTCTCTTTCATTCTGGGAAACTCAGCCAGGGCTCATCTGGGAGTGCTGCTTTATTATCCTAGAGCAGCAAGTCCCAGGAAAGAAAGAGCAAGGCAGTTTGATTCAGCTGTAAACAGGTGTTTACAGCCTTAGGGATCTGTAGTAGGTAGGGAACCTCTCTGGAAGAAAAATATAAATTCTTACAGCCAGTAAGTTCTTCGATTTTTGTGCCTGTGGTCTGGTAAGCAGCAAGCAGCAGGATCCAGTTACATCTTTCTTTTCTTGGTGTGTTCACTATTCACTATTTTCTGAAATACATTCCAGCTAAGCAGCTTTCGACTGTCTCAGTAACTTTTGTGCCATTACAATTTCTTCTAAACTAAATCAAATGTAAATTTGAAAAGGGTATATAAACCAAGTAATATTTTAAATTCCTGAATTAAAAAATAGTTCTTGCCAAAGCATTTTTCCAAGATAATTTGAGATTTATAAAGGTATATCTCGTTAAATGGTACAGCAAATCAAATAGCAGCAATCTTGTGTGAATGTGGATAATATCAAGCAAAAGAACTTGAATTTGGCTTTGGAAAACATCCGTGTGTTTGTATGTGCGTGCGATCACGCACGCACATATATATGCGTGTTAGTGTGCGCATACAAGGAAGCTAATTCATCTGTTACAGAAATTAGAAGTCAAGGTTATTTTCTTTAACAGAATGTGGTTAGCGAAAATGTCTGAACGTACTGTTAAATAGAAGAAGCAGATGAAAACTCACACTGCATACTGTCTCGTTCACATGCTTACCTATCATTTTTATATTTTTTTCTCTGTTTTCTTTTTTTCATAAATTTTATTGAATTTACATTTGCTTTGGGACAATAGAGGAAATAATTAGCACTTTGTTCACTTTTAAGCTTTGAATTGTAAAATTTATTTAGTAAATGTTATTAACAAGGGATTAAAAACTTAACATGTTATTTCAGTATTTTTAAATAAAGGGAGAGCATGGCTGTATTAAATTTATATACAAAAAGTATGTAAGCAATTTGCAGAATTTAATGTTGTAGCTAATATGCTACTTGCTTCTTTTTATGTTTTACTTTATTAAAGATATTTTCAATCATATTGCTGGAAAAAATAAATAATATACATTTCAGTAATAGCTTAACAGGAAAGATAATATCTGTGTGGTTTTTTTCTCTTTGCAATATTCATTCATTGCTCTGAATTAATACATAATTAAACACTCAGTATTCAATTATAAGTAAATATCTGCAGAAAAGGTGAAGATTTTTTTTAAAGCTGATTTTAAGATGGATCCCTCTTTAGCCCCAGAAGGATATAGTTAAAAATACACATTGAAGAAGAACCTGGATTGATTTAAAAAGTATAATTATTGTATTGTTTGCATTAGGTTGAACAGAAATCCCAGGCAGAATTCCAGGATAGTAAAATTCACATATTATTTTACCTAGGATGATTTAATCAATGATTTGCTTCCTAGATATTGAAGAAAAGTCCTTTGCTTGTTCTCATAGTAAATCTGTAATTGTTCTTCACATTAATTTCAGGGATAAATCATGACTTATAAGTCATTAAATGATCCTTACAATCACATAGGTTTGGCTGCTCATCTGTCTTAACTCATAGTAAAACCTTTGGAAGGCAAAATAATCTGAAGTGATTTAACATAAACAGAGATTCTGTGTGTATTATCGGTATTTATTTGCACACAGAAGTTATTATATGCACCAGAAGTTGCTTTTGTGTGTTTACATGAATGATTGAACAATTCTTTTCAACAAAGGTGTTCTCGTGGATAAAATGAATTGTCCCATTATGAGATTTTTGCTGTACTTGTACTGCTATCCCAGGTGAGCTCTGCATTCAATTAGAGCCACAGCTAAGAACCAAATGTCCATGTTGCTCTGAACATTCAAACTGTTAGCTCCACTGAAACACAGTTTAACTTGATTGATACTTGGATTTTAAAGCAAATAAGGACTAACTTTTGCCCGTGGCAAAATATCTTTGAAGTTTCGTGCCTGTGCCGCGGCTGGATTAGCTAAGTGATAGCGCTGGGGCTGGGACTGTGACCCTGTTGTGCTTGGCAGGTTGTGATAAATGGGGGAATCTTTCTTAACCTCATGGCCAAAACATTCCAGGATCAGGCTGGGGAGACAGGAAAGAAGGGAGGAGAGTCGAAAGGTGCAGGAGATTTGGCATGTTGAGCCGGAGACAAAGGACACTTGCTTACTTGTCTGGAATAGGGGTGAATGCACAGAGTCTTGTGGGAAGAATGGCTGCAGATGCATTAAAAATCTGCTTTATTGTACTTTATTGTAACTCCTGGGCATTGCCCTGGGTACGTGAAATTCATTCATCACTATGAACTGTCTCTTTATTTTTGTTTTGAATGCTTTGAGAGTTTAGGGAATCTTGGTTGTTATATTTTCCTAAACTAAAGAGGTTTTTTTCTTTAATGCTTGAGATGGGTATATAAAACCATCCAAAATAAATTGGAAGAATTCCTTATTCCAAGTAATTGCCTGCTGGCTAAAGAATTTACTGGAGGACAGCAAATATAAACAAAATGATATGAATTTGGAAAAACAAACCTCGACAAGTTAATTGATTGCTTCTGGAAAACTAGTTCAACTATTTTGTATATAAAACACCTTTAAAATGAAAACATACTTTCAAATATTTTCTAATTATGAATTTTAATATAGCAGTATTAACAATAATAATAATAAAAGAAAATCTCTTTAGATATACTAAAGATCTATAGTGAGATATTACCAGTCAAATTTTCAAACCTGAAAAAAGAGACAAAATTGGCCTACATGTGAGCTGAAATGTGATCTGTCAAGTTGTTCCTTCTTGTGGCAGTATTTTAAGAGCTGTATTGCCTCTGATGTTGTCCCCCTTGGCTAATAAAGAAAAATATATTGTTAGCTGATAGTTTGAGATTTATTTACGTACTTCATGCTGTAAATACAGCTATTCTGACTAGTGCTAAGAACTACAGCATAATGCAAGTGGCAAAAACAAAATTAAATATTCTTAATGTGATTTCTAATTGTGGCTGTTGTTGTTACTAGTATACAACCAAACGCATGTTGTATTCCTGGGTATAGATGCTATTAATCATCTATCCTTTTATGATTAATTTCTCTGAATGACATTTTAACCCTACAATATTAACAGGGTTTTAATTTGTAATGTAAAAATTGAATTGTAAATGTTCATTAATATTTGAATAATCAAATCTAAATCATATGTATAAAAAGTGGTCTCACTACATAGGAGTTTGCTTCTGTGATGCTTAATAGCAAATAGTAACTATAGTGCACAGTATGTTCAGTATATTTTCCTGTGTTTAGCAGAAAGGATTTTATCTGTAGTTTGCCTTTGCTAAATTATTATTCTTTTCCTTATATCCCTTAAAAAAAAAAGGGAAAAAAAAGAAGAAGAAAAAAAAGGGACTCTTTTCCTAGCAGCATTTTCTTCACTTTTACTGACATGTTCCAAAGGCACTGAAAATTAAAGTAACCAAAAACAAAGTAAATTTGGTTCCCTGATGATGCAAATGCATGTGAATAGGTCTTTAGTTTATATCCAGTGCTTGTGAGATTTTACACTGCAGCAGTGTGTCCTTTTATCTGACCTCTAAAACAATTATTTTTTCACCAACTGGATAATATCTGGGCCACAAAAAACTGATTCTTTAATTTTCACCCTCAAGTAGTTTGGAATACAAATAATCCTTTGCATCCTTACTATGAGAGGAATAGATCACTGAAGTTCTTAGTTATCTGATGTAGTTTATAATTGTTAGAACAGCTGCTAGAAGTTGTTGCTAAAATTCTAACAAATTAGCTTCAGTAATGTGGGAGAACAGAAATGTCTGAAGCTAGGAAAAAGCACAGCTGTTCACTGTTAGTGTACAGGAGATTTACTTGGTTATTCTCTAATTAGACTATGGTGTGCACTTATTACCTTATCCTTCCACTTTTTTCAAAAGCTTTGAACACATTTTTAGAAATTATTGGTAGCATAGTCATTTGCATACACTTAAAGCAGGTGGTTTTAATTGGAATAGCCTCAGTGCATTGTGCAAAAATACTAGCGCTGTACAATTAGCTGATGACTTCAGCTTGGGCTGTTTTTATAGACCAAATGATTTGTTCATTATCAGATTTATAGATATTATCTGTGGAAAAGTCAGATATTTATAGCTGAATACCTTTGGTCTACTACTAGGAGAAAAGCTACCACAGAAGAGCAGAACCCTTTTTATTGTTGGGGCTTTGTGGTAGGTTTTTTCCAGTTTTATTTTATTTTAGTACTGTTTTAACACAATTCCCATCTTCCACAATGCCTACAGGACTCTGCCAGCTGTTAATAGGTAGACAGGTGCTGGGCTAAAATCATGTTCATATTACCTGCTCATATTACCTTGTTCATCTCCTTCCAACCTGTCTTACTGCTCTGTCCACCTGTTTCTTCTTGGCATTAATTGAGCTTCCTGTGCTACTAAGGCATATTCAGACTCACCTTCATTATTCTGAATTGTTGCACTGACAGTAACAGGCCAAACCGCCTCAATCGATTTAGGCCTAAGCTTAAATCTTTGTGGGCTTGTCCCAAGGCTGACAACCCCTCTGCTCAGGGAATGCATTTTGCTGGAGGAGTCAATACAGCATCGCCTCAGGCAGCTGTTGCTGAAGCCATGCAGAATTTGGCAGACCTGGATCTCACTCTGCAGTCATTGCAGCTGGTCACAAAGAGCCTCTTTGCATCCTCAGGTCTCTGCACACGCACTCAGCATAAACGTGCTCTTGCCTTTCAGGGCTGTGAAGGAGCACAGTGAATAACAGGTATTTTTACTGATAAAAATTATCAATGTTTAGATAATGAAGAAGTCAGATGTTCTTAACTGTGAATAATGCTCAGTTTCATTTTCTCATCATTTTGATACTCTGTGTCACTTACAACACTGTCAATTGAATATGGTTCTCTCTCCTGAGAGATGAAGAAGGATCCAAAAAACACAGAAGTGACTTGAATCCTTCTTACTAGCTGCACACTGAGAAGTGTACTGAAAATCTGCAGTAGTTTCTCTCCTTTTCTGAAGGAGCTGTGCAACGTTACCTCTGATTTTGTATGACATATGTGTGATGGACAGGTCACACAGGGTGGATTATGCTGGCAGACACTGCAGGTAATAACTGGTCTTCTACCACTACATCTGGCTCATACAGCTTGGATAAGACCAAAAGTGAAGAAAAGTATCTGAAAGGCTGAAAAGTATCTGAGCAAAATTGGCACCAGTGAACAAGTGGCTAAACTTGGAAGACCTCATAGGAAGAGTTTACCATGTTGTCTGGAATTATTCAAACCTCAACCTAGGAACTCTGGATTGCCAATAAATCAAGTTGTCATGTAGCCGAATCCATATACAATGCTTTCAGTGTGCCCAAACTATTCCATCCCATTCTGTCAGACCAGGATCTGAGTCAGGTATTCATTCACTTTTAAACAGGTTGTACTTCTATGAAGACTTCAGTGCTTGAAAACGAATTACTACAAAGGTCGCATCAAGTAAGGGCATGGTGAACACATTAGAACTGTTTTTCTCTTCCTGAGCTCCTTGAATATAGTTCAAAACCACAATCCTTGTCCTTAAATCCTTCAAAGTCCCTTTAGCTCTGGGATGAAGAATACAGCTGATGAGTATGCTTCTCCAAGACAGAGAGGATAGTGGAACCGGTGGTTTTTTAGACATTGCTTACTTAACACTGACCCAGTGTTGGTGGGTTAGCTCTCAATGGAGCTAAGAAACACAACATATTTGACAAAGAATAAGGCACGTTTTTTGGGGCCTGATCTCCTTTAACCTTGGCACATTGCAATATGTATATTAAAAACATGGAAGACAAACAAAAGAGTACAAGGAGAGTAACATAAATTCTTTGCTAAGTCAGAATATTTTACATGTATGTATTTAATTGTCTGTAGTGGGGATTTGAGAGATGTGAGATCATGTTGTTTATTGCACTGGGGTATCAATATGCTCCTTGGTAAAAACCAGGATAGTGAAGTACAGAAAGGAGGAGATGATCGACAACGCCATTTGTTTAAATTTCATCTAAGTGAGGGATGGAAAAATTGTGACAAGTGTTCTTTGATCTCAAGGGAAAAGACAGATTATTTTCTGATGAGGCAAACGAGTCAGGAGAGAAGTTGTCCTTTGTTCCTGCGGGGGTCAGTTTGTAAGCTCTTGGGCGAGCTAAGGGGAAGCTGGATTCCAATGAGACACCAACATTGTCAGAACAGAAATGTGCCTTGAGGCAGAGATATGTGACTTGGGGTGGAGAAGTCAGCATTAGCAGTAGAAATACACTGTACTGTTCCTTATACAAGTTGGTTTCCACATGAAAAGAAAACAGCGTGTTTTATTATGCTTTATGGCACAGTACTATAGGCCTTTAACAAAATAGCTTGAAGTATTTGCATGATCTATTTGCAACATGGCCAAGTTAACACAGCCATAGGAACATTAACTTTTGAACTTCCTGACTTTCATTGCTTTAAATTTCAGCTTCAAAGTTTACTCTTTTTTTCTTTGCATTTGTTGGCCCTGGTTGGTTTTGAAAAACAGGAGGAAAGAAAATAAGTTCAGGTTTTCTGAGAAGATTCTGAATTTTATGCATATAAGAGGAGATGACTTGGTATTCCTTTGAATATTAAATAATGCCTCCAAAGCAGCTTTGATACACCTACTTTGCTTACAATATTTCTGTGGAGCTGAGGAATCACATGGTGAAATCTAGAAAACACTGCACAGCATAACCATTTTCCTGCATTTCAGTATGTTGGGGGTTTTTTGCCTGAAAAGAGATCAATGGTATTTGGGAATGCTGATATTTAAAAGGCAAACACTTAAATAAAAATGATGTGATTGCAACAAAACTGGAGGACATAATGGGAACATAACTGAAGTAAAAGCAGTAAGCATTTTCCATGTCTAGATTAAGAATGGTATCTTCTAGCTATTGCCAGTTTGGAGATACCAGGAAGACACCAAGGACATACTTGCAGATTCAGCTTCACTGAGATATAGTGCTGACTTGAAAAGGCAAAAAAAAAGGCCAAAGTTTGTATTTAGGTTGGTGTGGGCATTTTTTAAGAGATGGTGGGGGTGAGGGGATGGAGAGAGCTAGGAAAATAATGTGAGAGAAAGAAAAGAGAATGAGAGAAAACCAGTGTTAGTGCATTAGTATTTTTTCCTGAATCTGAATTTGTTGATACGTGAGCTCCAGGCTGGTGGAGTTTCCAAACCTTTGGCCTTTGGAAGATCTGAATGGGGAACGAATTCCTTCTCTCTCCTCTCCTCTCCTCTCCTCTCCTCTCCTCTCCTCTCCTCTCCTCTCCTCTCCTCTCCTCTCCTCTCCTCTCCTCTCCTCCCCTCTTTTTCCAAAGGGAGCCAGGCCCACCCTCCCAGCTGCAGAGAAAAGCATTCTGTGAGCTCTGAGCTATTAGGTAACTCAGGCTGAAACAAAAAGTGTCATTGTAGTATGGCATTTGCCCTGCCTGACCCACCATTTAAGGGAAGGCGTATTTCCTTCTTTCATTGTACACAAACAAACAAAAAGAAAAAGAGAATGCCAGTTTTTCCCACAGTGCATGCATAAATGCCTTTCAAAATGTACAAGTTAGTATTTTACAGGTTCCAATCACTTAAATTATGACTTGACTGTTATGCTGTTACACCCTCTGATATTTTTAGTGCACTCGTGCCAAAGGCAGTTTAAAATGTGTTTTAAAAATGTTTGCAGGTAAAAATGATTTTAAGAATGCTTAGAGCTCTGAACTGTTTGAACCCATTAGTCATGTTGCAAAAACAAACACATAGGAAACCTTTCCACAAGCAAAAAATTACCAAGGAAGGAATGTTCAGTCCCCAACGATAGCATATGAATAAGAAAATTGAGGAGTTAAAGTTGTCTCAGATTTTATCAATCATGTCATCTTAATGATGCCTTCATTCTCTAAAACTTCTCAATAGAAACAGAATTTTATGTTTTATTTATGTAAAGCTTTCTGATTTATGTTTTACAAAGGCTTGTGTCAATGGTAAGACCATGCAGTGTGCCCCAAAAAAATGATCATTATAGTCTCATTGGAAATATGAAAAAGGCATTTACCTGGATTGATTAAATTCCAATTAACTTCAGTGTGTATGTAATGTGCACACCAGCAAAAGCTCTAGTGTGTTACTGCTCATCATTTCAGCCTGGTGAAATAAGACCTAAATGAAATGCAGTGCCTCTTTGCAGCTCTTTGGGCTGTCCATGGACTGGTTCCTGGTTTGTCCACACTGTTCTCATCAGCAATTTGTACAGAAAACCCAAAACATTGTGAGAGTCCTGAAGATTGTCATCTCAAGGAGTGGAAGCATTTAAGGTTATTGTATGCTTTTTAAGACATAGCTCCTTCTTAAAATTATTAAGTTCAGTGACTGGTTCAAAGGAACTGAGGCTCTAAAGCATGTAACTTCCATGGGAGACATTCTTCTCCATTGTTATAATCAGTGTTGCCAACAAAGAGGATTTCATGGAGGATGTCTTGAGGCACACAGGCTTTGTCCCTCTCTCTTTTGCAGCACCATTCCATTTCCTAGTGTTTCCCAACTACCTGTGTTTCAGCAGGTAAGTGGAGAGTAGAAGCCATTAGTCACAGTTAATTTGGTGTAATTCCCCTCTGCCTGAAATGGATGAGTACTCTAAGTCTGGTGAAATATATCTGTATCTTTCTCTTAGATGAAAACGAAGCCCTTATGTGACAAGCCTAGACTGATTTAGATGCCTTGCCTTTCACTTGAATTGTAGGTATTTAATACTAAATATATCCCTTCTGGATTTGTATTCCTGGCGAGTTAGGTGTACATCTCCAAGTGGTTCTGACCAGAGTTACTACTGTAATTTCATGATGCATTTCGTTGAGAACAAATCTATCTCAGGAAAGTTTTGCATGGAAAACAGAAGTGACGGTGAAACAGCACTGACTTTTCTTGTTCCCATACCTTGCTCTCACCCCTTAGAGGCATGGAAACATATCTGATGTCTTTGAATATGAAGTCTCCTCTACTGTGCTACATGAAATGCAAAGGTCAGCATCAGCAGTCTGCTTTCATACTCAAAACTTCTAAATAATTTGCACTATACTTTCATTTAAAAAATTCAAACCTTAATCTTGTTTTGATTAGAGTTGTCAATTGTAGTTGATGGCATAATGAATGATTTCATTACTAAGAAAATAGAAGAGACCACTGAATAGCTAAACCTAGTTTAGGTAGTGAGTAGACGTGTTTCCACTACAGAACTAGCTCATATAGACTTTTATTAAGAAAAACCAAACCAACAACCAAAAAACTTCTTGAACAGTGAATTTTAAATCAATTTATGTAGCATATTTTTTACTCATTCTTCCATTGCAGTCAGAACTCTTGTTTTCACATTGCTGAAATATGACAAACCTACTTCAGGGTGTCATTCAAATAAAATACAGCTATGTACAGTCTTTGCACTGTGAAAGGTAGGGGGAAAAATCAATTTTCTACTGCTTCAAGTTCTTTAATTCAACAGTAGCATCAGTGTTTGGGTTTTTAACTACACCAGAAATGTAATTAAAATTTTCCTGTGCACAACTGTGTAGTCTTACATTTTCATTTACATTTTCATATGGATTTTAATTTCATTTAATATTATATTTTAATATAAACTTTATATAATTTTATTATTGTCACTAGGTTTAAGTAAGTAAAATACTTATGGAAGTGTGGCAGAATAGTGAATTACTGTGAAAAAAACCGTTCAGAATTTGGGATTATTTAGAGTTCTTTTCATATGTTTCTCTAGGTCTACTCAGCATATATTTCATTTTGCAGAAGCTTCACTGAGATTTTGTCTTCACAGGACGTACATAGTTGGAGTATTATTTGAATTCAGCCATCAAAAACTGCTTCACTTTCAAGAATATTTGTTGTTCGGTTGTGGGGTTTTTTTAAATTAAATCGAAAGCACATAGATCTTCTGCATGGCTACAACTTGTGACTCAGTCCCAGAGCTGTATCTGTAAGCAAACCCTTGCCCTGTTTTTGTTGGTCAAACAAATGACATTATTTGTTTTGTGGTATCAATGACATCATGGCAGCAAAGGAAATCTTTGGCAAATTATGTGTACAAAGACATTGTAAAGACAGTCTCCATTAAAGTTTTTGTTCTCAAGATGGTTATAAAACTCCATGTAAACAAACAAAGTCAGTATCTAAAAAACATTTGAGAAGAACTACTTTTCTGTAGTTCTATTCTTACTCATCACAGTGTCACTAATATCCTGAGTCATATTCTTCTACCTGGTATTTCCATCAAGTTGTTCCCCTGTCTGTGCCATCCTCTCCTGGAGTTGTTCTACAGACATAGTCCCTTCCCTGGACAGCGAGCAGAGATGGGTCAACCTCCTCCACAGTAATTTGCTGTTGGAAATCATCCAGGCAGTCGAAGTGCACTTGCTCTGCCCGTAGTCCAGAGCAATGAGACAGGCTGAGGAAGCACAAAGATGTGATTTGAGGTTGTCCTTGGGTCTGCCAAAACTACTTTCCTTTCTTCATTCTTGTCTCCCTTATGTTAGAGTCTCCACAGCTCCACCATGCATAGCTGCTTCCTCCAGGCCCAAAGCATTGCAGGCTCTACTCAGCCCTGTTGCAACCCTACTGATTTAGGAGGGACCCTCAAGGCCATAATTGGTGCAGTAGATGAGGGAACTCAGCAGATTCATTGCCAGAGTAATTTAGTGCTGATGTGGCAAGATTTTTCAGCTGTAAGTGTTAGAAGGGATTTCTCACCTGTGTTGCATTATGAGTTTAATACCCCCAGTGTGTGTGTGTGTGAGAACACCTCACAGAGCAGGACCATTTCATGGTTTAACATTTAGTGTAATGGGGTCCAATAAAATCATGTTAAAAGATGTTAATGTTGCAAAGAAAAACATCAGAAGCAAGGAAATGCCAGAATTAATATGGCCTGTGGAAATTCAGCTTCTTGCACATTATGGTGCAGATCTTATTACCTGACATCCTAGGCTTTCCAAGGGGTGTCCTTTTTTCCAGTGAATGCATAGTTAGATTTTTCTTTTAATGTTCCTCCCTCTATCTTTGTTAAACATAAAGCATCCAAAGCCCAATTAATAGAAAATCCTTCATCATGTAAATATTTATCATATACCTTTATTGCAGTTTTTTGCTGCCTAATAAATGCATATCTTTTTCGCAGTGACCTCAAATTATCAGACACTTTTAACAGTGCTCATATTTGAATTCTGATGAACCAAGTCAGGTGAAGGTAGAAATTGTATAAAACTTCGATTATTTTTAATAAAAGTTTAAGCCAAGTGAGACTTTCATTTTTCTACATAAAAGTAATATTTATACACAATCATCTAAGTTCAAAGTATATTTTCCCAGCTTGGATAATTAATTAGGTCTTCTGTACAGCTGAAATAGCAGAACTAGTCCATTGCTCTGGGCAGACTGGTCACTAATGACTTTTGTAATGAGTTTCACAGGTATCTGATGAGTGCTTAGGCTTGTATTTGTAGTGTTACGCCCAAATCTAGAAGAGAGGAGAGCAAACTGTGGTGTTCCATCTCAGCCAGTCCCAATGTTCTTCTACTGTCCACACCACACCCCTACATCTGTCACATTTTTTTTCACTTGGCTTCTGCTCTCCTCTAGTTTTGCCACCATGGAGAGCCCATTCTTCTTTTGTGCCTTGATTTCTCTTCCCTCTCCCCGTTTGATTTTTTGTTGGTTTTTTTTTTTTTCCTGTTTTTCCTCCCTTCATTTCAGTCTACAGGTTTTTTTCTTTCAGGGTACTGCCTGGGTATCCTGTACCCAGGGCACTGCACAGTGGGGGATAGAACTGACTAAACAAAGAGGGACAGTTTTGATAATGTCAAATTTCCCAACAGCATGGGGTTCTCCTGGAACTCTGAAGTAATCCTAAGGCCTGTTCAGCACCAGCATCTTTGAGATAGAGAGTATTCAATGCAGATAGGGTCTTCAGAAACTGAGGAGCCACACTGCAGCAGGAGTTCACCAACAGTGTGACAACAGGCCTTTTAGAATCTTACAAACTGAAATAAATGTGGACACCATTTCACAGAAATTATCATTCCTGGGTATTGGTAACTCTCCCCCTGCCCTTTCAGTTTTGGGATTTTGCCTCCAACTTTCAGGCACTGAAGCCAATCAGCAGCATAATGATGTGACAATCAAAACATGAACATAGCAGTCTGTTTTCACAAATATTTGTATTTGAAGGTTTTTAGCTGAAACTTTACAAACATATTGTAGCAGGCAACCAGAGTAGGAAAGTTCAGTGCAGTTCAATAGAATTCAAACTGAAACTGGAATCTTACTCTTGTGAATGATTCTCAACATGCATTTAACTAAAATGGTGAGAAAACCTGTGTAAACAGAGAAGGGGGAAAGGAAAACAGAGCAGGAGTAAAGAAAAAGGTTCTTTTTATAGCATTTAACACATGAGAATGTAAATAAATGTGGTGTTAGTGAGAGTTAATTATTTTGAAAACAGTCAGCAAGGCAGATTAAGAGGTAAAACAGTGCAGCTGAAGACAAAGGAAACAATATTTAGTCTTTGATCAGACATTTTCACAGTGATTTTCTGTTCACCTTCAAGGGTGGCATAATTTTATGAATAACAGAATTTGTTTTGCTACTTGAGTGGTCTTGAAGAGAAATGGTGTTCATTCCATATGGCCACCTGAAAGAAAATCCCATGCCTGTTTGTCCTTTAAGAAATAACATTTTTATTTATTAAATTTTTTCTCTCATAGAGGGACCTAAAGATACACAATGAAGTTTACATTTAGTCTCAGAGGACAAGCCAAATCTATACTCTGTGCTTCTGCACATTTCTTCAGATAATGATCATGGATGAACTGCATCATCTATATGCCAAGTGACAAACCTGAAATACTCTCACTTTTAAAGCATTTTGCTTTCATTGCAATATTCTTAAATAAAAAATACTCACTTTTTTCTCCCCCCCAAGTTTGTTGCATCACACAGGAAGTGAGTCTTTTTGATGCAATTGATCAGTGGCTTTTCTGGTATGACCTTTCAACTTTTATTGAATTTTATCAGCTGGGGCTTTTGTTGGTAATTTTTTGGTTCTTTTTTTTTTTAATGTTTAATGTTGATTTATATGGATAAAGCATAATCTTTCAGATATTTAGATTGCTTTGTAATGTTGATCAAAACAAAATGCAGTAGTCATGTGAGCTATGGTAGGAAAACTCATCTGTGAGTACCGAATTACTGCATCATCCCTGCCCAGGAAAACCAGGGGTCTTAATATATTCTGTATATTAAAAGTGCTTGGATTATGTTAATGTGTGCTGGAACTATCTTTGGGCTGCTGTGGTAGTTGCCCACCACAGGGTGTTGGGATGTCTGGGTGACAGACTCTCCAGCAGCTGGTTAAACTCAGTGGTTGAACTTTCCTGGGGAGTGAGATCTGACCCCCAGTGCAAATGTGAGAGACAGTGCTACTGGTGGCAACCACAGAACAGAAAAGCAATTTGAAAGGAATGTATAAATACCAGTAAATTTAAGAGCAAGGGGATAATAAAAATATGCTGGAAGTGAGTATGCTAAAGGGACATGGAAAAAGAAGATCTATTAGGGTTTATGCTATATGGCTACTAGGCATATACTTATTTTTCTAATTAATTTTAATTATGTTATTGTATTTTATAGCTCTAAATACATTATGTTTTCAATAATTTTAAATTATATTTTATATGTTAAATGAAAATATTAGTTTTCTGGTCAAATCCTTTGTAACTCAGTTGAGACAAACTGCTCCTGAAATTAAACACATCCTGTCAAGGAGAGGCTGTTGTAATTTCAGTGTGTTTAAATGATTTTGAATATATTTTTTGAACAATTCCCTCTGACACTGACACACTCAGGAGACACAATAATCTGAATAACTATTTCTCATGTTTGTATATAATGCACACTGAAGGTATTTTTCATGGCAGATGGTCATATGCTTATATATCTGAGGTATTTTACTGTACTTCAGATGTTATGCTACTTTAATAACAATGTGGTTAACATAAGACTATAGCAATGAGGTTTGCATCTGAATGTTTATGAAATACTGCCTGTCAGGTTTGGGTTTGGGTGAGCCCTGGCTGTGTCTCATGCTCTATGAGTGGCTCATCTCTATGAGCGATGTTCCATGGCATTCAGCTGAGGGAACTTACATATACATATAATATTTAGCATTAGTCAAATCCTTTTTTCCTGTTGGGCCTGGTGAGTGTTTTGTCATTTGTCAATAACTTCAATAGGAGTGAGTCAAAGTCACTTTTTTTTTTCTCTAAAATACTTTTAAAGTAGCAAAAAAGTGTAGAAGAGTTTCTTGATGCAAGGTATCCTGAAACTTGTCATTGAACTTGTTGGTTGTAAAGGGAGTGGTTTTTTTTATTGTGTTTCTCACACCAAGTGAGCCTCAGTGAGCGATATTTCTAGGTGGCTTTAAATCTGGAACTTCGAAACCTCCCACAGAGCCCTGGATTTTACATTAGCAAGCTAGTGAGCAAAATGTTTTTTCCTCTGCTGAAAAAGCAAGTAATTTAGATTACCAGAAGGTACAATTAAATTTTTGCTGGAAACCATGAAGATACCAAGGAGATACCTAGTCTGCCAGGGAACAGTTTTCTAAGTTTTTTTGGCAGTGATGGATTTTATCACCTCCAATCAGCCTACAGCAGTGTATTGCGGAGATCAAATTGGAAGCTAAAATTCCTTTTATGTACTTAGGTGTTGCAAATATGAGTGAAAACAGTGCATGTATTCATTGATGCAATAGGAAAATATAGTTAACATATAGTTAGCAGATTCACAAAATTAAAAATACCATATGAATTATTTAACTAATGGTGTGCTTTGCCCCAGAACCTGGTGTTTATTATTTTGAGCTTTAGCAGGAAACAGAAGCAGTATCAGTTGGGGAAACATTTCTTGGCCAAGCTGAGAACAGTATGGCTTTCTCATTTCAAAGTGGGGAACCTGGTTCTTTGGTTTCTTTGTTCCTAGTTAAGACTACTCCCCAAGCTATTTTAGCTGAACATTTAACCCACTAATGGAGCCTGGGGAAGTGCAGTTGGCAGCTGTTCATGGGATAATAATGAAACACACTGTTTAGTACAGCAAACCGCTGCTGTAAAGTGCGGGAAATATTTTATAGAGATCCCGGTGAGCAGAGCAGGATCCACCTTAAGTTCTGCTGGAATGGGGGGCGAGCAAGAGGAAGTTGTGTTTCAAGTGAAAGTAACCAGCGCTGCTTTGCTCCTGCAGGTGAAGAAGCCGTGTCCAGAGTCCGATGGTTCAGAGCCGCAGAATCCCAGGTATGGTGCTGGATGGCCGATGCCGACTGACTGCGGTGCGGTGGCGGACAGCAAGGCTGAGCTGGGCCGTAGATTTGTAGCACCAGAGCCATGGAGTTATATTTTGCAAAGAACGAGTGGTTGGATCAGTTGTAATGGTTTTCACTCTAGAAAAGGGATTTTTCCCTTTTCCCGGTCAAAGATGCAGCCTAGAGTCTGGGTTGTTGAGTTTAGATGATGGCATAGCACTGAATGGTCACATTCAA
>NW_005054392.1:2222742-2231251 GCF_000277835.1 Geospiza fortis | reverse complement strand
TCACAGATTTCACTTTCTTCAGTTATCCCTATTCTGCATATCTGAGTCTTGAAGTTTATTGAAAATACAGTTTATTTCCAGTGTGGAAAACTAATTATTTATTTGGGAAAATTTGCCCTTACCAAAACTTCATTTTGTTTTCACATATGAAAAACATGCTGTGTTCATAAGCTGGAAAGAAGCCATACATTCCTTTCCAGCACAGTCGTTTCCAATATCATGTACGTGGGGAAAAGGAAACGGATTTAACTTCCATGTTCCGTACATGTATGTACCTGTATGGATAATTTTGAACAAGTGAAGTAATAGCTATTTTAGATGTGCATCTTCCTTGTGGTTAGTAAACTGGTGGATAGTTTTCTTCAATATTTAGTGAGTGCCCTTGACTTGTCTTGCTTCTGTATAGAAGACTGTTTCAGTGTTATGAAAGCTCAGAAGCTTTCGTTGTGAGGGGAGAGCTACAAAATAATATGACATTTCTCTAACATTGTCACTAAAACTCACAAAAGTTAAATAATTCGAGGTTTGCCCCTCAAACCCATCCTTACCTATATCTTAACTATGTTCCTTAATTATTGCAGCAGGATCCTCTGGGGGTCACCTGCAGCATCCAAGGCCATTATAGTATCTGTGCCTTGAGCTGCACTATGTACCATCTGAATTTCTTTGATTAGCTCATGTCTGTTATTAATATGTATTTTCATTTAATTTTATTAGAAATGAAAAGGGACGAGATAGTTCAGTGTCCAAGTATGCTTTCAGCATAGTCAGTAGCAGTTTTGACCAGGACTTCTGTGGAAACCTGCTTTGCCCTTCAGTACACACAACTTCTAAATGAAAAACTTATCTGCTGTGCTGCTGCTTTGGATTAAAATTTATTATAAAGGTCAAATTCCTTCTGACTATTTTGACACCATGGAGAATCCCAGCGTAGCATAACACTCATATACAAGTGTGTAGTTTTAAGTGTCGTGATTGCCCAAACGAGACTGTTGTATCTCAAGCCTTTAAAATCCATGAATTCCAGTCTGATGTAATTTCATCAAAGTGTGATGAAAACAAACTGCAACAAACCTGAGGACCCTGAATGCAATGCACTGTTACTATCTCTGCACATCAGGAAATTTTTTACAAGCTGTAGTTAAATTCTTCTTGTTCTGAGGAGCAAGATACTTTTTTTTTCTCCTGAACGTGCAAGAGAAGCCATGTTACAAATAGTTAATCTGGTAGTTTCATTTTTTGAAGTGTGTTTTCAAACAGAAACACTTTTCATTTTGAGCTTTGCAGCCTCAGTTGGAGGTTATATCAGACAGAGTTGAAATTAGTGTTCCAAACCTGAGCATATGCAGTGCTGTGTATATAGCCTGAAGTGGGATTTTTTGGTTGCAATGTGACTTTTGTTCTTAGAGGGGAATCTCTGGCAGACCTTGGGCTAGAGCAGCACTAGAGGGCTCTGTGTGGCACATCACACTTCAGGGCCTGGAGCAAGGTAATTCTTCTCTAAACAAGGCTTAAGTGAAAACACTGCACATAAAATGAAACATCAGCATAAAAATGAATGCTGGAGACACACAGCCTTACAGAATAGCTCCTGGCTTGGGACCTAAGGCCAATATCATTCATTTATTTAGCTAGCTTTATAGTCTGTTAGTTTTGGATTTGAAACTATTACAATAAATGCAGATGGAAAGTGTTTTTACAGTAGGGAAGTAATTAAATTGGGTGTGGGAACTTTGTCAGGAGAATTCTTGGAGTGACATGTGTGTATCAGCAGATTCTTTGTCTTGCTTGGCTTGGGTTTGTCTTTTAGAAAGAAGCAGTCAAACTGCAGATGTAACTACTAAATTTTTAAGGGATATACTAACCTGTGCAGCATGTTAAAAAATGCTTTCCAGAAGTGACCAGCTATACATGCAATAAAAATCAACCTTCCCAGCATTTATTTAGGGAAGGTGCTTCTTGTCTTAACAGACAAGTAAATTGCACAGAGGGAGAGGGATCTGTAGTTAAGAATTGAAGTTGTGGTGAATAGGTGAGCTGTAAACACCAAAGGAAACATATGACTCTTCAATGTCACTGACAGATATTTTGATTCACAAACAACTTTGCCTTACAAATTCTGTCATAGTTTCTTGGGAATTTTTTATCAAATCCCTATGAAGGGGGTCTGAATACTTCCTTTTATACCTAGGTGGTGGCATTATACCTTACAGTGGTGGTGTTGTGGCTGTATCAATATTATGCCATTCTTTCTTCATAATTCTGTAGTAAAAGTCAAATTCACCCTGCAACCCTGGATAGTTATCCAGTCATGCAAAAGGCTTCCTGGGGATGTTGGTGTGTGATACAGAGGCAGTGAATACTTGGGACTTGCCAACTGTTCCACCACAAGTCTGGATCAGGCAAGAGCAGCATGATGGACAATTCTGACATGCTGGTCCTGTATCAAATTCACTAGCAAGGTTAGGGAGAGAAGTTCCTGTCTTCAGAGCCTACAGACATACATTGCTCTTAATTTTCTTATATGACAGGTAACTTTAAAATGGTATCAATCCTGAGCGTGCTGAACAGCTCCTTCATGAAATTCAGTGTCATACATGAATTGCTGAAGTCTAGTGCAGTGCTTGAAAGTTAACTTGTTTGCAATTGTCAACAACCTTCCTTTTTACTTAAGCCATAAAAAAGCCATTTTAATTCTAATAAGGAATAATTTTGTTGCCCTGAAACCTGTAAGCTACACTTAAAACTTCATACCATATGACCTGTGGAAATGCTAGAATATGTGTTATTCTGAAGTGTGGTAAAATGCTAAATATGAAGTCTGAGACTTCTGCTCACGCTCAGCAACAGCATATTCTATTTGGCCACACATCCCACAGCAGCATCTTTCTTTGACATAGCAGTCTGCTTGATGAATGCATCTCTCCTACCCCCAAATCCTCCTTCTCATACCACCAGGCCTGCCAGAGATTCCACTGTGAGACCAAAATCATGTCAGGAATTGAGGCATGAGAGTAAGTATTGGTTTTTCTGGGCTATAAAATTAAATAGGAAGGAGAGAAATGAAATGAAGGAGTGGAAGTCATTGCAAATGGAAATTCAGCAGGGTCTTCTATTGCGTCCTCAAAGTTCACTGATTATAGGAAAAAAAATAATGGTTTTTTACCATCTGGAGGATGGAAGACTACAGCACAATGAAGAGATTTTTCTGACAGTTTAAACACAGTTTCTTTTTCTCCTGGAAGGGTAAAGGAAAATGGCTGAATATTTCACATACTTTCCTTCTTTAAGCTATGATATTTATGTTGTGATGAAGCTATCTATAGGAAGAAACGGAAAACTTGAAGGTTTTGATGAGTAGTTTTGTAAGTTAGGGATAAAAGTTAGCTGACAAATCAACTTAGGAATACTTAGGATACATAGTGTCAAAAAGACATTACTTGTGTTTTGTAAATTACTTGTAAATTTTTAATTAAAATTTATGTAAATTACTTGTAAATTTTGTAATTACTTGTAAATTTTTACATTGTATATTTGCAGGAGGGTGATGGATTTTTGTACTAGTAAGTTAAAATTAAGCCCCCTAGAGCAAGAAGCCCTCCACTTTATTGCTTCATTTTTTACTACTAAGCCTGTGGATCCAATATTTCTAGTAGTATCCATTCTTCCTGACTTTTCCTTTGCACACTTAAAACAAAAATATCTAAAAGAAAAGTAAAAGGAAATTAAGCCAGTCTTAAGTAAATCCTCTCATTTAAAACTTTATCAGATGATGTAAGAAACGTGTAAATCAGGGGCATTACAGTTACTGCATTGATGCCTGTTAGATGGGGTTTGTCCCTACGTGTTACCAAACTACAAATTCACCAGTGATGATCACTGGTGAATACTGAATCATATGCAGAGATCAAGTTGCCAGATAAAGCAGTTATCCAAAAAAGTGCACAGGGATTTTTTATGTGTTTAAAAAGGCCTCCAATATTTCAGTTCAGTATGGGGTTCAGTGAGGTTGCTAGCATAGATTGCAGCTGTTCATCAGATGATTGCTGCTCTGTTTTTCAACACCCACACTTCTATGTGCGCCACAAAGTAAGATTTAAAAGATATGAATTCCTGTTTCTGTTTCATATTAAAAGTCTTTCTTAAAACTTTTGAATGAGAAGTAGGCTTTCACATTTTCTCTCTGGTCTCATTTTGATACCTACTCATGATTTTTAATTGATCAGGATACAGAGTTCACATACATATCCAGAGACATTTATTGTCATTAATGCATTCACCAGTAAATAGATGGTATTGAATGTCAGTTAGAGCTATCACAGTTTTCCCATTCACTTCTCTTGACCTAAGTTTGTTTCCTCTGCAGTTTTGGGCTCACTGTTGCGAATGCAATATTCACTATGATCACTGGATCTGAGCTATGGTAATGCTGCATGTGTGCATTACCAAACAGTGCTTCCATGACCATTCATACACTTTAAAACCCATAAAAATAAAAGTAACATGTATCTTCTGTATCTTATTCCAAACAACCAGATCATCATGTTTCATTCTCATTGGTTTCAACTAATATACATCTGAGATTTCTTCCACCAACTAATTCCCTCAACAAGACCTTAACAGTCTTATCTCAGGATGATCACAGTCAGGCATTAGCTGGCCCATATTTATCAGGTCTAACACTGTAACTCCTGAGCCAAAATCCAAACTTTACAGGCACCTTCTGTGATGAAGCTTTCATGCCTTTTCCATGACTTTGAAAGCAGCTGACCATCTGCATGTGCGTTCCTAGTAGAGTGGGATCAGCAGTACCTTCCTGTTCATTTGCAGTTGAAGAGATGAACAGCATTATTGTTACATAGTAAAGAGGAGCTTGCAATTGAGCTACTGAGCAAGAAAAACCAGCAATAGCTATGGAAATTGTGATTAAAGTTTCAGCAATTATAATACAAAAAATGAATAGTATTCGTTGTGCAGTGAAAATGAGCAAACCAGTCTACCTGGCTTTCTTATGTGTTGTTTAAACACATTAGACTCCCTAATTTTCTTCTCATCCATGTCTTAGAAGCTTTTTTAGAAGGTAAGGGTTTGTTGTCTTGTGAACCATATGTAGCTTATCTTGACCAGAGGATAATGCTTTTCTGAGTCAGAAGTGTAGCTCCACTGTATCCCATCTTGAATAATCTGTAGATCATTATGATGTGATAAATGGCCTTCATTTGAGGAAATTAGTTATTGATAGGACTCTGATTTAGACTTTGTAGTTGAGATTCCTCTCCTCCTGAAGTAGACATGTAAGGTATGCACTTTTGAAATGCCATTTTTTGAGCTTCTTTCTATTGACACCTTACTGTATCCCTCTTCCCCTGGGAAATCATGCATGCAGACTCCACCAGCAATCACCTGCTGCTCTGCTGATTTATTGTAAGACCAGCTAGATACACTATTTGACCAAAGGCAATGAAAGCATTTCTTTTAATTTTACAGATTAAGCATTTCTGCATAACTGGTCAATTCCAGAAGGGAATAGCTGCAAAAATAAGTTTAATCTTTTGCCAGGAAAAAAGACTTTTTGACTGGCTTCTGGTATTTCTTAGAGTTGGAGCAGGCTATAAGGAGAAACAGCAAAACAAATTTTCTATGAAAAGACAGAATAATTAAATTGAAAGATTGTCACAAGTAATTTTGAGGACTGGAAGAAAAACTAGTCAACAAGAGGCATGGTATATGCCAGAGTATAACATTCATGTCAATGAGGCCACTACATGGCCTCATTGACATGAATGTTATACTCTGGCATATACCATGCCTCTTGTTGACTAGTTACAAGCACTTCACCTAAGAGAAATGTTTGGCGGGATCAAGCCCAAACTACTCAGTCAAGACAGTGACTGACAAAAAACATACAACCATTTTCCAATTTTAAAATAATTTCATTGTGGAATAAGATTTCTCATAAAGACTACATTCTGGGACACACAGACTTAGCTTGCAGAGAATGTTTTATACAAATCTGGTACTTATTAAAGTTTTGTGCACTCAGTCTGCATGCCACTTAGGCAGTTGGAATCAATCAAAGTGTTTGGGAGATGATTCTTCACATACGTGTAGCTGAGTGATGCACAGCAACCATGACAATTTCACTATAGTTTCTGCAAGGAGTCGTGCCTTGCTATGTGAGTTTTATTTTCAGGCATGTAGTTTTCAGGCAATGTAAGTCTCTCCTTTTTTTTTAGATCAGTCGGTGTGGTGTCTCTCTGCTTTCTGAGCGCTGATGTTCTCATTCTTTAAACTTAAAAATTCAGTCTTCTGATTACCCAAGGCCAATTGAAGCTGGTCACTGTCTGCCCGTCAGGTGTTGTTGGCTCTGGATCAAGCCCCTGAAGAGTTCTAAAAATGTATATGATATGTTTACAGAAATTACAACAATCTATTTAGAGTGCAAATACGTGGTAACTGGTGACATCACAGGGAAGTATTTTAATGGTTTATATTAACAGATCCCCGTGGCTTATAACAATAAAAGTAATGTATTTTTTTATATTTCATGTCTGTTAAAAATTCCTGGGATATTTTGTTAATATTGGGCATAGCATATTTTCTGTGATATTAATAATAATTTATCCCTGTGATCCCAAGCCAGATCATGTCACTGTTAAGATTTCCATTAACCTGAATCAGTGATGGGTCAGACTTTGGAATGAATGAGAGCAACAAAACCTAAGAGATTTTTTTTGTCTGGTTGTTTGTGTTTGTTTTAGGGGTTTTGTTTGTTTTGTGGGTTTTATTTGTTTGTTTGTTTGTTTTATCACCACATTGAAAAGTGGGCAAACAAGATTCTAACAGAAGTGTTACTGGAACTAATCTGGAGATTTTGGAGATCAAAGTGCTTTGTGATTTTTGAGTTTGCTAAAGAGAGCAGGATTTCTGGATTAATTAATGTATCCATGAAACTTTTATAATTGTTGAATCTGCAGGAATATCTTAGGGTAAAGACTGGTTTTGAGTGAAAGAAGATAACCTAGGATTACACCTACAAATGTTCTTGCTTGATCCAGTAGTCTCTTAGAGCCTTATCCTAAAATTTTAACTGGATTTTGAGCCATAACATAAGAGTGTTTGTTCTTCTTACGTGTGCAGCACATGTAATAACAATGAGAAGGAGCTCTGTTTCTTTCTCCTGTGGTCTATTTTTTGCTCTGTCATATCACATTACAGCAGTACACAGGAGAACTAATTCAGACTCTGTTCCAACTTCTTTGACCTCTTGTATACTCTAAATATATTTTACCATTGGTGGGCCTGAATAGTAAAAGTATTTGATTCCACCTACTTTGCACTTCAAATATAGCTGACAAAATTCTGAAAAGAATGTATACAATAAAAAGAAAATGGCCATTGAGATCCAAATCTCCTGTTCTGAGATTGGTTTGCTTTTTACATGAATCACAGTTTTTCTCAAATATTTTTAAGTGTAATTTCTTGGCTAGATGTTTCACATTTTAAATGTCGTCAGTCAGTCCCACGTACTCAGTAAACAGTCAACTAACACCACTCAGTTATTATGCTGTGCTAATATTTAACATACCAGAACTCACCTCTTTACCATCCTACCAGGCCCTGATCAGTCATTAGAGAAAAAATAAGTAGGAAATAAAAATAGAAGTGTCATGGTTTATGCCCAGCCAGCAACAAAGCACCACGCAACTTCACCCTCCACACATCCACCCCAGTGGAATGGGAGAAGAATCAAAAGTAAAACTTGTAGCTTGAGATAAAACTGTGTAATAATTGAAGGAAAGTAAAATATTTAATAATAGTAAAAAATTTAAAATAATAATAATAATAATAATAATAATAATAATAATAATAATAATAATAATAATAAATAATGGGGGAAAAGTACAAACAAATTATGCACAAATGATCCTCACTGTTTGCTGACTAATGGCAGACCCCGTCCCAGAACCCAGATAATCCCCACTTCTGGGTAATTCCTCCAGTTCATAAGATGGACATGGTGTTCCATGGTGTGGAATATCCCTTTGGCCCATTCAGGTCACCTGTCCCAGCTATGCCCCTCCCAGCCTTTTGTGCATATCTCCTTACTGGCAGAGCATGAGACACAAAAGAAAAAGGTCCCTGACTTAGGATAAACACGACTTACCAAAACCAAAACATTCTCATGCTGAATCCAAAACAGCACTGCAACAGCTACTGAGAAGAAATTAACTCTATCACAACTAAGAACAAGAATGAACAAAAAAAGAAATCCAGATAAAAAGCGACCACATGTAAATAAGGTGATTGAGGCCACATGTAAATAAGGTTTCCTTTTATTTTCCTACCATCTGCATCTTCCACACATTACACAAATGCATGTTAAGCCTGCTGTAATATTTTAGGCTTTGCCTCCCCTCCTTATGTTAAGACAGCCTTATCAGAGAGCAGTTCTGTACCTCAGCTCCCTCCATACTCAGCTTAGTCTGAGCACCAGTCGTGTTGTTCT
>NW_005054392.1:2204848-2222687 GCF_000277835.1 Geospiza fortis | reverse complement strand
CAGCATCTGGCTCTTTGGCAGATTTGTCAAGCACTTCTGCTAATGGGTTTGGATTTGCCCAGGGGTCTTTTATGTGGTTACATTGCAGATGGTCTGTCTGTTCTATCTTCTCCTTTTGAACACTTTTATTAAAAAAAAAACCCAAACTGATAAGGTTCTTTATAGGTCTCACAAGATGCCTGTGCAGACTCCTTTCTGTTAATCATTGCAAAGCTTTCCATATATCCAAATGTGTGTCTTGAGTTTTTTTGGCAATTCTGGACTTAGTTCTCCAGTTTAGCTGCCAAGTGATATAATTTACTGTGATCTAAGTTCGTATTATTGTCAAATTTCTTTGGGAATTTCTTAATGTCATTTGTAGAGCAGAAGTAACTTTACCTCCTCTTAAAATCATAAAATATACTTGCCTTCCACTAGCCATCCACCTTTGAAAACATAAGTTTAAATCTGGTTTTGGTTAAATGTGAAAATTAGCATGATGGTCTCAATCTAATTCACAGGGGATTTGTGTCTGCCATTTAAGAGAGGCCCAGGACTGAAGTAACAAGTCTGTGGGAAGGTATGTTTGGCAGAGCTATGGAGAAACGCACATGCAGTGCCCAAATAAATAAAGCAATTCCACGGATCAACTTTTTAACAGAATTATTTATTGTGTGGTGCGAGTGCAGAAGAGGGCAGAGAGGGAGGACATCCTGTTTGGTGAATTCCGTTTAAGTTCTGTTTCAATTTACAACTAAATCTCTGTCACTTTAATTTTTAGGGGTTTTGGGATTTTATTTGCTTTTCAGTGTAGAAGTAATTGGCAGGTGACTAGACATAAGATCATGTTTTATTCCTATGTTATTTCAGGCTTATGTCTTATTTTCCTTCTAATTATGTAGATTAAATTAAATAGAAAATAAACCCCTGTGCTCTCAAAGATGTAGTGCTTTTCATGACTTTCTCAAAATAGTACCAGAGAAGCACTTTCATCCCTCTTAGCATTTCATTATTATACCATGTTTCCCAACAGCAATATTTTAACGTTTGCTGAGAAACAAGAATAAATGTATTATAAAAAGCAGTCATGTTATTATGAACATCTCGCACTCTGCCCTGTCTCACAAACCAGGTTCTTGGGGAACCATGGGGAACCTGTGTTAAATGCAGTAAAGTTACAATCTTGCATCCAAAGTATGGGTGTGGGTGGACATAACCAACAGCACTGCAGGGCTTGTTTCCTTTACCTTGTTTTTCCCTCAGTACTTGGACAGAGGTGGACACCTAATGATTTTAAAAAGCTAAGCATGATGTCAGAAGTCTTGGTGAGTCCAACCATTTGGTGTAAGCCATGTTTTGAACAGAGGGAGCTCTAAAGGAGGGTAACCAGCAGAGAGGCTGGTTCCCAGGGCTGCTGTGCGTGTGCTGGGGCAGTGAGGGCTGCAGTGGTGGCTCTGCCAGTGCCCCACTCCTGTGGCTCTGGCCAGGCAGGCAGGTATGCCCTGGCCTGGAGGCTGGCTTATCAGCATGCAGGCTGAGCTGGAAATGGAGGTGTTACAGATTTGCAGCTGCTACCTGCCCCTTCTTGTGACCCAAGGGGAAAATTCAGGGGAGGGGAACTGTGCCCCAGAGTTCTCAGTGACACGTATTTATTAACTCTTAGAAAAATCGCCTGCTTCACCCGAAATGAAAAAGGTGTGTATGCTTTAAGTTTCAAATTATAAAAGAACTTGGGGAAATCAAACAGCAAAGCAAAATGAAGTGTAGTCATTTTATATCAGTTGTAAAGAACAATCAGCATTGGTGCATTTATCAGAGCATTATTCTCTCTCTTGCTCAGGATAATGGAATTTGTTTTGAGTGTAATTAGTTATGCAAAGTTCTTTTAGGTTCTTCCAGGCAATAAGGTCATCCTGGGCAAAATTACAAAGGTTGTGTGTGCAGCACACCTAGTGTACCTTGCCATGCAGAATGGCTGTGCCCAGCTACTCCTTACAGTGGTCAGATGCTGAGGCAGTTAAGGCATCAGGCAGTCAGCAAGTTGCATATATTTGTTTTATATTCTAAACCAAACTCATTGTTGGGACTGCAATTAGAGGACAGAAATAATTGCTTTTGACACAAACTGTTTTGGAGCCAAACATAATGTGCTCCACATGAGGTAAACTACAGAATATTTGTCTTGGGAGCCAAGATTCAGATCAGGTTTAACTTATAAGGGGAACTTCTCTGTTAAAAGTGAGATGTGTTAATGTTTCCCACGTTAAGACTGCTTGCCAGTAATTCTCTGTATATTGTATTTACCAAGAGAAGTTTCAGAATGTTTGCATTAAAATATGAATAGAGCATGAAAACGACAAGTTTTTGGCAACTCCTGTATTCTGCCTAGTCTGTCATCATAACTCATCCTTTCTGGAAGCTGATGAAGTTCTTGCAAGGCCCCTGTACTGGTGGCTAAAGAAATTACATTGAAGTGAGGTATGATCACTCTTCATACAGCACACCTGAAAGAAGTTTTTTTGCTTTGGACATTCCCTGATGAAGAAGAACCATGTTTGAAATATAACAGACATCTCAATTTAGGGTGAGTCAGACACAACCCACCCGTTGCTCTTTTTTTTTATGAAAATATGAGTTCACACTTACATCATGCTGTCCAGGCTCCACTGAAGCCAACAGCAAAATTCCCAGCCCTTCATCTCTGATTTCCCAATTTTATATTTGCTTAAATATTGTCTGACATGAATACAGTTGACATTATTATATTTAAATTCATAATATTATGACTGCAATAAGCAGTGTCATTTTGAAGGCTGTGTTTTACAAAGGACAGATTAACAACAGACTAGTAATTGGCAGAGCTGATCATCTCCACATTCCTCTGTATATATGAGAAACAGTCTGTTGCTCAAATCAGACTCAAAACCACCAAAGAAGGATTTTGTGAGATCCTTAAGTCACTGAGTTTGTTACCTGTTCCTTATGTCCACCTGCCAGAGATGTGGGAGTCTGAAATTTCCAGCAGATTTTTCAGATGTGACTCTGAGCAGTTGTTATACAGAAATAGTGGCACAGGGGGGAAGGCCACAGGCTTGCTGTTTGCATTCCAGCCATCTCCACAGAAGTGTTTGTTACTTGTTTATGACACAGCACATCATGTTGTCAGAACCACAGCATTTGCAAGGGCCTGTCACATCTGGAAGTGATCAGAAGCTGTTGGGTGAACTAATCTTTGAAAATGTGGCCCTGTGATCCAAAGACTTGCATTTAGATCTTATGTATCTGTAAACTGGTAGTTTATATTTCATGTAAGTTGGATAGTTGACAGCTCCCCATGGAACTGTGCTGTCATTATCACTTTTGATTTACTTAAATACTTGCATAAGGACTTCAAAACCTACTTTAGTGTTTCGCTTTGTTTTGTTTGTTTGGGGTGGGTTTTTTTGTTTGTTTGTCTTTTGGTTTTGTTAAGTAGCAGGTGCCTATGTATCTTAATGTATTTTCTGTTCACATGCCCAGGCTTGGGATGGGCTGGTCTCTACGTGGATTCAAAGAATTGACCACCCAGCCCCTGGTTCTGCTATTCCTTCAGTCCCTGGTCTTTGACACTTACTAGTTTAGATGTTCTATCTCTGGCTCCTGGAGTGGTTTTCTCCAACCAGCTGCCTTTTCCTTTCACCACATTGCCTCTGTCCAGATACTTCCTCCAGTGATTGGAGTGTAAACCCTTAGCTAAAATTTCATCCCATCAAAACTGTGACTGTCACATTGGGATAGCCCAGAAAAATCTGAAAGGCTGGGATCCAGCTGGCCAGAAGGTATTATTCTGCATAGCTTTACCTTATGTATATATGTACATTAGTGTATTATATCAGAATGGAACTGTTTCTCATATAAAACTATTATTTGCTTTCATCAACTCAAACCAATTTTAATCAGAGTGGAGAGATGATGTGGAATAGGAATATATGGAAAAAAAAGCTCCTCCTGTTACTTTTTCAGTGTCAGCCTACCTATTTCCCTACTCTGAATCTGTGTTTTGTAATTGAACAATTTACTGAGCATAGACCATGTGAGGTGGAAGTTTATGCTGAGGTAAATAATTTAGTAAGTTCCACTCTCCCTGATTTGTCTTGATTTTTATTTATTTATTTTAAACCTTGTTGGCTTTGGACAAGTCAATTTCATGTCCAACAGGAGAATCCAGAAATGGCTCCTAGGTATTCTATGTTCTATCCAAAACTGTGGAAATCCAAATTAATTTTGCATTATCTTTTAATTGTGACAGGGAAATGACATTCATTCCAAATAAAAGTCAGAAAGCAGTGAAAAATTATTGTAATGTGAATTTGTGGCCGACTGAACTGCATTAGAATAGACAGTTTTCTGCGGTTTTCTGGAAACTACATTAAATGACATTAAACTGAAATAAAATGTCTGTCAATCAGAAACAAGGGGAGCCATGCAGTTACTGGCTTTTAAGCAAATAATAGTTTTCAGCAATTATGTAGCACAACAATCCAAGCTGTCTAAATTAATTGGTGTGTTTAATCACCATAGGAGCAAAGCTAAGCTTCTCACTTTCAGGCACAAGAAGAAAATACCAGTTTTTCTTTTCCGACTAAAATAAGCTTGAATTTTTAAGCAATTTTCTTTCACAGTATTTAGTCATATCTTCCCACTAGAGTCAGAAAGAGCAAATACACATATCCTTTTCAGTAAAAAAAATAATATCAGCTTATTACTAAAGCAATACCTATATACTAGATTAACAAAGTCTTCAACCTTTGGCAGTTGTTCCTGTGGTGAGAAAAGAGAGAAGCATAGATTTAATAAAGACAAAAAATATCTGACACCTAATTGTTAGGAAGCACAGTGAAGCTCAAGGTGGCACAGGGTCAAAAAAGGCAGGGTGATAGCAAAAGCTTAACTGGGGAAGTGGGAATGGGGGATGGGGAAGATGCTGCAGTGCTGTTAAAAGAAATGTCTTTTTCTTTACCTGTGAATGGTGTAAGGGGGAAAGCGACAATGCCAGCCTTTGTCATCAAACCTGCTCACCCATTTTCTCAGCTGAGCCCTCTGCATCAAGTGCATCCCAGGCACTGACACTGTCTGCCTGTCAGACAGCTCCTGTAATGGAATACTGTCTGCAGGAGGGTTTTTTCTCTTGGTATTAGGTTTGAATGGCCAGGCAAAGAACAATAGGCAGGAAAGCAAAACTGAGATACAATCACAAGTTGTGCCCTTGTATACCCCAAAGAATTACCTAAGGAGTCCCATCCTCTGTAAGACAAGCAGTTTATCTGAGATCGAAAAAGCTCTTAAACAAAATCAGGCACTTTTGAATTTTCCTCAAATTATTGTTCCTCTCCACAGTGCAGTTATTGCAATATCTGGGTGTGGGTTCTTTTCCTGTGAGCTTGAACTTGTGTGCTGGGAAGCTGCATGGTGATATTCAAACTTGTAATTAGGAGTCCATAGAGAGTCTAGTACTTTATACTGTCTAGCTCCTACTTTATACTTACAGTTTTGCGAAGCTCAACCTTGTGATATTTTTATTTTTTTATTACCTATGTGGTATTCCTTAACATGGTAGAAAAACTTGGATGTTTTAATTCTTTGTTTTACTAAGGTTCCCTTTATTTGATACTCTCTGTCTGACACTGGTTGTAGATTGATGGAAGTATTTTTATTCTTGGAATATGAATTCCTCTTCTATTATTTTTTAATATGAATGTTGACACTGTACTTCCAAACACATAAGAAACAGAAATTATACAGCTGTAATTCACCTCCTATCCCCAAATGATTGCAGAAAGGTAAGCACTTGTTTTCTGTATTGCTAAAAATAAAAGTAATTAAATAAAACTCTGAGGAGCATTTGCTGGCTTTATCAATATAACATGACATTATTTTACTGCTTCTTAGCACTGTATTGCTTTACAAGTTAAGAAAGGAGGCCTCAAGGAGAACAAGAAGGAGGTCTTGCTAGTGTCCAGTACTATTATTTGTTTTTAAATCTGGCAGGTTTTCAGCACTTGTGTGTTGGAGGAGCAGCTTTTGGGATATTGTGCCTAGAACAGCAAAAATTCTGCTATTTTGGCCATCTACTAAGCTTAAGATCTATAGGTGGGCTTGATGAGCCAGGGAAAACAAGAGGGGTAGTTGTCTCAATGGAATAGGTTTATTTCATTGGTTGTGCTCTTCCTTCCTTACCTTTTACAGTGACAAAAAAAAAGAACAATACTGCCATAAACAGTGTAAAAGCACTTGGAAAAGAAAATATGAACTTTTATTTTGGGGTTGATGAAATGATTGGAAATATTACTCACTTGAGGAGATTTTTTTGGCTGCATGTTTTGTTGCACTATTGGTGGAGATCTTCTGTGGGAAGGTGTTGGGAAGTTTTTTGTTGTGTATACACTTAAACACGTGTTTTTGTGTATATTGAGCACCAAAGAATTGTTATAAGGTTGGATGTATCTGTGTGTCAGTGTACATGAATTTGTATATTCTCTGGAAACCTGTCCATCATCCAGAATCTCTCTTCTCCCTCTTTCTTATTGCCTACTGTAGCCTCTGAAGGGTTGGTGTAACTTCTTTTTAATTGCATTATTTACAGTACTGTTAGGTGCAAATTAACATGAAAAATATCAGGTTTAACTATGAATGCAATTTAAAAAAAAACAACAAACCAAACACAAAAAAAACAAGCAAACAAATCCAAAAACCAAACCCCAAAACAGTGGAAAAAAACCCTCGTTTATAATTGTGGTGTTATCTAAATTATTGATTGTTTTAAACTTGTTACAGATTTTATTTATATTGGACAAATGACATTTGTGTATGTGCATCCATTTTGATTGTTTTTGTCAGAATAAAGGCTTGTCTGAACTACTTCAGACTGCATATTAAAGGGAGATGAGCTCACTTGTCCTGTTCAGAACATGGCTGAAAGCTCTGCCTAAAACAAACTATGTAGGAAATGGAAAAAAGATAATCTACTTGTGTTCAAAACAGTGTAGTTGGTCTGAGAGCTGAGAGGATACCAGTAGGAAACAGATTTAGTCAAGTTTGAACAGTTCTGTTATCCAATCTTCCTATTGCACTAAAATTTAATTTGAAATAAAGGGACAGTTTGCTTAATTTCAGAACCTCCAGGGTAGCTGATAACTTAAATGGACAAGACTGCATGTTTCTGTGAGATAGAGCATTTAAGAATATGTGTTACAACAGGAGGGATACTAGAAAAACAGGGGTGAAGCTGACCTAACAGTAATAGTAATAATACTAAAAGTAGTAGTAGTAATAGTAGTAATAGTAATAATAATAATAGTAGTAGTAATAAAAAATACGCATTTTTGCGTCAGTGAAGTTTCATGAGATTCTACTAAAGAAATGTGTGGGGCAAATTTCCTATCAAAGAATTTTAAATATTTTAAACATTTTTGTTATGATTATTTACAAACTAAATTAAATGATTCAATTTTAAATAGCCTCCATCTAGTCCTTTTAGTTCTCCTCTAATTTGGATTTGCTTCAAATTCTGCACAAAGGAAATGGTATTTGTAAAATGTTCTGGTTAGGCTGGGATTTGAAGTACTTTGTTTTCATGTTAGAATATTTATTATTTTATAAATCTTTGATAAATTATTTCATACTTTTGATCTTGTTGGTAAAAATGTTTGAACTTGATTATGAAGCAAAAAGTTTACATTTTAAAACATCATCTCTTTCAAGAAAATTATGAAAATATGTTCTACTTGTAGAATTAATAAATAATCAATGGAGTTACAAGCTGTGAAAGGATCCAGCTCTAAGTCCACCTTAATAATAATTAAACTGGGAATGCAGATGGATAGCACAGTAATAGCAACCCAGATTTTCTGAAAATAGATTTTATGTCTGCAGTGCACAAATGAATATGTGATTGTAATGAAGGGAGGGAAAAAAGAGGAATTTTAAAAGCAACTGTAGAAGCAAGGCTTGGGCTTTTTGCCTTTAAAACAACACAAGTGTAAGCTATACAGAAATAGAGAGATGCAGTTGTCACATGGGGCAATGATCTTTAGTCCTACTTAAACCTTCCGGGCAAGGTTGGGTTATAGTGCTGGGCTGTGCATTCTGGTGATCTGGGGTGGGGCACAAGTTCTGTTCATCCACACTTGTAAAGATGGGACAGAAGAGGGTGGAATTTGTCTCTTTGGATGCTGTTCCTTAATTCACTTCTGAGCATAGGCTTGAAACCCTTGAAAAGATGTGACTTCAAGCTGGGGAACAGAATATGCTGTAAAAAAGGGGGAAGATCCAGAATCCCCACACAGATATATTTTTGATTCAAACCTTCTTCACTTGGGTAGGGTTGTCCACAGGTTGGAGTTAAAGCCCACTGAGATCTGGGAGACCATTCTGTGAAATGGGATGTTTTAGAGACTTTTGCAGTAACCCTCTGAAATGATCCACTAAGCATGTGCAAATACCAACTTTCAGAGACTTTAGGCACAGCCAAAGCAGAATAAAAGACAAATCTGTCTTGCCAGGTTTCAGGATTTTGCTCAGAAGCTGGGAATAATGCAAATCTTCAAACAGTCAAGAGATAATTAAAACTTATTCTTATCCAATCCATTTCCTGACAAAATGCTTTTTTTTTTAATACAATGTAGAATTTTACTTAATTATTCTAAAAAAAGCAGTTTGAGACATTGCAGGAGGGATAAAACTAAAGCTCAGTTATGTGCATGGCAGAGAAACAAAATATGTAAAATAAAATTGTACAGTGTAGTTTTTTAAGCACCCTTAACGATAAACTTTATTCCACCTAAACTGGAACACACTGCATTTATTAGAAAGCAGTCTTTAATAAATAGCTGCATAAACTTAGAAGTATTAACTACTCCTTCAGAGATTTCTTTTCAACTTTTTTTTAGTGCAGGAAAGCACATACTGAACCTGAACCTGCTTCTGATTAAGTCAGTGAAAGCAGGACTCTGATAAACATTTAGTTTGACAAAATGGATTCAAGATGTTGGAATTATTTTGTCCATTTTACTAAGCATTTTTCCTGAATCCTCCATTCACTGGAAGATAAGATTTTACTAAGTCTGTTACATCTTCCTGAGAAGTCTTTAGGCTAAAGGTAAACTAAATATATCCAGAAAAGTGAATTGAATTATATGTGTTACACAGAAGGCAACATGTGCGCTTCTGTAAATAAATCACATAGGGATATATTAAAGTAATCCCAGTACTTGTTCACACAGGATGGAGCACCCAGGATAATACAATGTATACACATGGTTTTGTGAAAATTTTATTGGTTTGGATATCCTTTTTATTCTGAATAGACTACCAATAAGTACAAGATGTCTTTTACTCCTGCAGAAGAAAATGTCTATTTGTGAAGGCACTACTTTAAAAATACTCTTACTTAATTAACTTGCCATGTCTGTGGATGGGATGTCATTTTTGTTACAGAAAATAAATTAGGGCGATAAAAATACTTCTCTGAACAGAAGCTTTTGTGCTTGTTTGGAACAAAAATATTCATTTTACAAAATTTAGTTGTTTCTATTCTTTGCCAAGAAAATGAGAGTTAGTGGACCTAGTTTTCTGATTGAAAAAAGATCTGATTTGATTAGGAAAACCTGATTCATTTGGCTGTGAAAAGTACTTAAAATGGATACTTCTTAAAAAGACTAGGTAGGTGAACCAGTGATTTTGCTTCTAAAAATGCTGCTGAAGTGCTTGCATCTGTGGCAATGATGTATGCCTGTCTGAAAAGAAATTGTAACTTTTATGCAAACCAAGGGGGAAAAACCACGTGTGAGCTTTCTAAGCTGGAACTGCCTATTAGGTATCTGTGTGCTGATCATACTTCAACAGGAAATCATGATATTTAAAACTGCCAAGTGAACACGTGGGGAGCATTACACTGTATATGCAATGAAACACACATTGTTTATTTTGTGTAGCATTCTTCTGCTCCCTTAAATACATACAAGATGGAAACCCATAGACGTTTTTTAACCTTTAGCTGCTATACTTGTACAGAAACTGCTAAACAAAACCTGGCAGACTTGTAAACAACCTGAGTTCATTTCATTTCATCTAACTGATCACATTTCCAGTAGACAACAAATAAAATGCATTGCTGACAGAGGTGTAGAAATGTATATACAATTAGGTGAAGAAATTGTGTTCAATGCAGTTCAAATCTCAGCTTGTGCCTTTTCATTTCCTTGAATATGGCTGTAAAATCCTTACCTGCTGATGCATGGCCAACAGCAATACCATTTTTTTCCTGCTCATCCGTAGTGCTGCTGGGCAGGCTATCCTACCAAAGGCTTAGCCAGAGCATCTCATTGTTGACTGAGCATTTACTTGAGTAAATGGGATTCTTTGCTTCATGTGGCTTTGGGCAAAGCTTCCATTTATTTTCCCAGTTGAGATATAGTATTTCCTACATTTTCTCAAATATATTCAAGACGTGAAAGCTCTGAATCTCTGTCTTGGGTTAAATTAATGTAATGTGAGGGATTAAATCATCCAGGAGATCAACAGAATTAGGAGTATAAAAGCCAGATAATTTCATTTTCTGGAGGGGAAAAAATCCAGTTTCAGCCAGCAGACCCATATTTGATGGAAAGGTAGGGGGGTTTTGGTTTTTTTTTTTCCACAGAGCAGGATCTGTGGAGCACAGAAGATAGGTAGTTTCAAAGTGAAACTTGAAATAAATTCTTACGATGTTGGGTATTGCCCTTAGTGATTTGCCATTGATTGTCCTGGTCAGAATATGAATACCTGGGAGCTATTGTTGTTACTGAACCATGCCAACTGTTCATCTCTTTCCTCTCCATCTCAGCCTTCTAGCATGTAATGGGGCTTTCACATCCTATGTAAGTCAATCTTTCTGTTGGCCTTTGGAGTACACATATGGTAGATCATTCTCTTGTTACACATGGGCTGGCAACTTTGCATATATATAGGAAAATTGTTTCTCTGGGGGAAAAAAATCTGTGTAATTAATATATAAATGAAGAAGGTGTGGGCGAGCACAGACTGCAAATTGGATTGCAATTACCGGTCTAACAAGAAATGTTCCTTGTCTGCTCTGTCTTTGTCTGAGAAAGGCAGATCTGTTGTCACTGCATGAAAGCCATCTACAGGCCCCCAGTGTAACTGTGAGGCTGGAATTCATAGCAGCCTAAATCCACTTGAAATCTTGCAAGCTTCCCAGAAATTACGCAGAAGAAAACAAGTATCAAGAGATCCAAGAACAACAGACACATTTGTAGGAGTGAAGAATTTTCCAGATGTACACAAAAGTTCTGTTCATTCACTTCTATGGGCTGTTCTTGTAATTCAGCCTGGATGCACTAACTGCTGGTTGTTGGAATACAGATAATGAGAGGCAGAAGTTCCTGTTTCAGCTTTCATATGCACAAACTCTGTGGTGTGTTTCAGGGGAAGTTTCATAAGCCTGTGTCACTCCATAATATCTAAAGGAAAAGTGGAAAATAGTGGCACTGTTGCTGTTAACTACTTTCCTAGGTTTGGTAAAAGGCAAAGATGTCAAAGGAACCTGCACTGATTTGTCAATCTGGATGCATTGCAAACTCTCCATATTAAAAAAAAAAATTATAGAAAAAGCAGATTATTTTAGATACTACCACAATGCATTAATACTGTCACCTTGTTTTTTAACAGGTCTATGGAAATGCAGGATCTAGCCAGTCCTCATAATCTTGTTGGAAGTAGTGATGCACCAGGTAGTTCCAAATTGGATAAATCTAATCTCAGTAGCACATCAGTCACAACAAATGGAACAGGAGGTAAGTATAAGACACAGCTGGCACACAGAAAGTTTTGGCTAGTTTTTAGTCATATGCATTTTTTATCATAATTTCAAGAATTACTGTATACCTGTTTATAAATCCAGCAAGAATGATGAAAAATTAGCAGTCATACAAGTGTAAAGTTCTAATTCCATCATCACTTTCTTGATTTGCGCCAACTAAAGTGAGAGGGAGAACTGAAACAAGGTGCAAAGATGAAATAAGGAAAATTTTTGGATGGTTGATTTGAACACAGTGTTAAATGTTTGCTTATACCTGTTGGTAACTTACAAAATGAATTGTATTTTCTGTGTCATACTTCCTTGATGAGTAATAATTTACTCTTGTACCCTGAGTTGCATGCATTTATGTTAAATTAAAATCATTATCAAGAGAAGTGCGTCACAATTAGACTTAGGAAATATGGAGGTTTTTTTTGCCGATGAGTTTCACTTCTTGGGAGGTAATGAAAGCTTGTAATAAAGGGATTGTTTGTTTTCCTCAGCAGTAACTGGTCATTACTGCTGTAGGTGATAATGTAGTACTGCCATGCAACTACAATACAGATATTCCAATGCTTTCAGATAACCAATTCTACCATAGCAGTGGGAGGCTGGGTGCCACATTCTGAGGTGCAGTCCATGAAAGTGACACCATGGATATGAGTCAAGCTAGAGTTCCTTCTTTACAGTTTATACATTACTGTCTATTTTAACAGTTGGTACTAAGAAATTTTTTTTTGTTTCTTCTTTCTGGCCACAAGGTACAGCATTTTATTCACTTTATTTAAATAAAAGTCTGTCAATGTCAATAACAAGTGGATATGCCTGGGAGGGTAACTGAGCTCTGCAAAAAAGAGCTGAATCCTATTTTTGAACAGAATCCTTATTCCAGTATAAAGAGAAGAGAAAACTTCCAGCATGCTATTAAAGAACACTAGTAACTGATGCCTCTATATTATACAATGTGCATAAATAAACCAGTTAAAATAATACCCATTAAACCAATACAGTTCCGTTAAAAGGCTTGACTAAAGTGCCAAAACACTGCTTTGCCTTGAAGACCATTCATTTACACTGAACAGACATCGGGAAAATGAACTGTTGTACCATTCCTGTTCTCAGGAGACAACATGACTGTGTTAAATACTGCAGACTGGTTGCTGAGTTGCAGTACTCCCTCCTCTGCAACAAGTATGAGAGAGCCTGGTACAGTGCATGCGTGTGTGGTGTGTCCCCATGACTGCTGTGTGACATCTCTCTCCATTTGCTCTGGTCTGTTCTTATGCAGTTTGAAAGTTTTCATGGGGTTCCCCCTCACCCTGAGCATTTTTTCCCTACCCCTTCTCAAAGGCTTTTACCACAGCCAGAAAACCGTTAGGAAGTTGCTACAAGCAGTTATCTTACAATGCTCTGAAAGTCATTTGATGAGCAAGGAGAATTTAACCCGCTTATAATTAGCTTAGCTGTCTACATGCTCTGAGTGACTGGGATTGTCCTGTGGTGTTCAGCATTGCTGGGAATTGCCAGTAGGCAGCATTGGTGGAAATCAGACCAATGGAATTTTCACAGAATGCCCATTTGCTTTTCTTTTGTTTTTAAGTAAAGTGTTGCATGATTACTGGAACACAAGTCAAGGTTGACAGTATTGTTCTTACTCCTACTAAGGCTTTCATTATTAATCAAAGCTTATGTCTAATGTGCTGCCACATGTAACTTGCCACTTTACAAAATTTTGGCTAACTTTTCCAAGCTGTTGTTTTCATTTATGAGTTTCCTGACATGTATTATTAATTGTCAGAAGTTGTAAGGATTAATAATAACTCTATATGTGACATCATTACAGTACATATGGGATTAATCATAGATGTAAACATGCATCACTATGTTTCTCTACAAGTCATTACAAAGGTGCTTAAGTTGTGCAGGTTTGGACTAAAGTTAGGAAGATTTCAAAAAACTTGTCATTTTAAAAAATCCCTCAGAATCAGCTTGCCATTTGTAAAACATATATGCAAAGAAAATTTACCAAAAAAAAAGTTGACTTGAGCACAAAAGATCATTTGCACTAGAATAAGTTGTTCCATGTGAATGCTGCTGCCGAATTACAAGATTTTAAGTTTAAGGAAGACTGAGATAACTTAAGCTGTTGCCTCTTTTAACTGTTCAGCATGTTCCGGTAAATGTGGAAGGCAACAATTAGTAAGAGGTGACAGCTCTTACTAATTATTAGTAGCAAGGAAATACAATGTGTTAGTTGTATTAAATCTCATTTTCCATAGGCAGCAGAATATTTAGAATTTTATTCTGGTTTTATTCTGAATTTTATTCTGCTTCTGGTTGAGTATATTCCCAGGAAAACTCTTAAGGCCTGCTAAAAGGAAGAGGAAGATCGTTCCTATGACAAGCTTTTTACATGAGCTTTTAAAATCAGATTTGTTTGCTGTAACTTCTGTTGCACTTGCTTGTCCTCCTTAATGCATAGTATTAGCACCTCTTGCCCCTGAAACTCTGCATTCATTTTCAGTCCTTAACATAGAGGAATGCTTTAGAGAAAGTAAAAAAGTGGTCAGCACAATAGCAGTCATTTTGGTCTGCTAAGTCCTTTCATCAAGGTCTATTGTAGAAGCTGTTGCTTGTTGGGAGCTGTATTCTGAGTTAGCCTTAAAATAATGAAGTTTGGACAGATCCCTGGAGGTCATTTGGGCCAGGAACTACTCACAGCAGAGCCAACATTGCTGTTAGATCGTGTCGCTCAAGGCAGCATTGAATTTTCCTCCTACATCTAATTGGATTTTTCCCTTAGTGCAGCTTGTATCTGTTCCCACCTGTTGTTTCCCAGGGCACCTTTTGAGGTGAGTGTGCCTTTGTTCTTTGTCATCTTTGCACCTTCCCATTAGATAGCTGCAGGCAGCAATTAGCTCTCCCCTCAGCCTCCTCTTCCTAGGACAGAACAAGCCCAGCTTCTTGGGGCTCCTTGTACCCCACGTGCCCCAGCACCTGATGATGTTGGTGGCTCTGCTCCGTCGCTGTGTTGTCATGGTCTAAGCCCAGCTGGCAACTAAGCAGCACACAGCTTCTTGCTCTATCCCATCTGAAAGCAGAACATGGGCAATCTTCACTGCTAGCAGCACTCAAATGTATTTCCAGTTAGAGGTTGCTTTTCATTTTATTTTCACTCTTTCAATACATTAAACAAAAAAAATTAATTCTCTTAAACTGATGTTAGAATATTTTCTTTTTCCTTAGTTAGCTTTGTGCTTTTTCCCTTCTTTATTTAATGACATACAGCATAAAGAAAAACAGGTAGTAGTAAAAATCTCCAGCTACACTGAGGAAGGACCTTGATGAATTCCTTACTGTCATGAAATCTGAATGCAAAAAGGTAGAACTGTTTAAAGTCAAGCACATGTAAAAACAATTTCTATAGGTATTTTCCAACAAAACTCAGTGCCAATATAATGTTTTTCCTCAAGTTAAGCACAGGAGAGAGTTTCTTTTGTTTTAGATTATTTTCTTGACAGGGAAAGAAAAAAGATTGTGTCTATTCATGCTGATGGCAGTGCAACACAGCTGGCATTAACCAGAACTAGACACAATTCTAAAGTAAACATTTCAATTCATGACTGATGTCTTTGTTAAATATAACAGTTAAATACATACTGTCTTCTTGGATGCAGTACTGAACATTTGTAGCTGGCTCTATATTTCACAATAGTGAAATAACCTTCTTAAGCAGAAGGAGATAAAGGTACTAAAAAGTACCTTTTTCATGTAAGTAGATGTCCAGACTTTGCAGAAGTACATAGAGGCATCCGTATGTAGTAATCAGCAAATAAATTAATTTACATACTTTTGGTACTTCAGGCAACCACACATGTTCCACATGACTGAGAGGTTTAATGGAGGCTATCATTTTGTGACAAATGACCCTTGAACTTTTTCTTGATATGTGTTTTATTGATGTGATAAAAATAAAATCACATCCTTCTCAAATAATTATAGAAATGGGAATGACTCATTACTCTATTGCTCTTAAGACTTACTTTTTTTCAATTTGGTTTGTTTTTTGTCACAGCTTTCTTTTTTTTTTTTAACTGAAAAGATAATAGTTAGCAAAATGAGGAGTGCATGACAGCTTGGAAAAATGTGGCTAAAATTCTTCCCTAATGATTCCATATTGAATTAATATCCTGCTGCTTGCAGGAGACTATTTAGTAGTTTTAACTACTATTTACGGTAGTTTTATGAAAGAGAAACAATAATGAAAAGAAGTTTCCATTCAAAAGACACACATGCGAAAAGTTTTTAATCTCAGACAGTAGATGGAAAGATACAAGTGTACAACTGAAACCAGAAGGTGCTGCTTGGTTTGTTTGGCACTGGTGCACCGGTAATGCTGCAGGGCACTCTAGCAGTCACAGAGACAAACTCATCCCAATTTCTCCTGCTTGATCCAAACAGGTGTCCCTCTGACTTCAGCACAGGTCACTTGTACAGTTGTAGGCATCAACAGCATCCCATGTGACTTCCTGAATAAGATCCATTAGGCAGTGTGAGTGCAAATGAGATGTGATTTTGCAGGAGAGGTAGCTCACACAGGGGTTGTCACAGGCAGCTTTACTGGTAGCTGTGCAATTTCTAATGAACAACTCACAGTGCTCACAGACTCAGGGCAGAATAGCAGAATGGGTCTGTAGGTGTTGTTCTGGACATTTTTCCCATGAGGAAACTAAATCCTTTATTTATCTCATGCACTGCCTTTTCCTCTGCAGACTGTATGAGGGACGGCGAGCTTGAGGGCAGCTCAGGTCATACTTGAACTGAATCAACCTCTGGAAGTACCTCTCTGTCTCAGCTAAACATAAAGGCAGATTAGTGGGCACTTTTTATACGCTTGATTTAGGTGACTTGAATCTGTGCCACAGTTTTTAAATACATTGCCAGCTCAGAACATGAAATTCCCCCCTTTGCCTTGCTGTTGCCAGTGCAGTCAAATGTGGATGCAGTGATGTTGACAGATGAGAGCTTTGATCAGCTTAGCTGAGGCTTCTCAGAGGCGTCAGGTAACGAGCTGGCAGAGAATGCCTCTCCTTGGCCTGTGTTAGACCTGTTGGGGGGCTCTGCCAGGCTGCCCATCACAGCAAAGGCTTCTTCACAAATCCCAGGCTGTGCCCTTGGAATTTGGATACCTGGCATGCAACTGTGGTGGTTGCTTGTGCAGGTCTTCATTGCCTCTTCACTCTGTGGCCCTGGGCACCAACCTGTGGTATCCAGAAGCATGTGATAAGTGTCCATGCCCAGCCCTTCATGAAGAAATTGCATTAATACATGAGGCTTCCACATTTGCCAGTCAGATAGGCTAATAGGAGCTGCAGCACATTCTCTACTGCTGTTTCTTACCACGTCTACTGGATGGGTGGTTCCCAAATCCCATTACAAAAATGCATGCCAAATGTTCTGTCCAGGTAACATGTTTAATTACAAAAATCTGTACTGCTTCTGTGGTGCTTTTTGTGCTTTCAGTTACAGCTTGGATGGTAAGACTGCATGATGATCCCTAAGAAATAAATTTGAGTTCAGAGTAGACGAAACTGTTTGGTAACCTCTGATTAAGAAACTGACTTGTTATGGCTGTCATTTGTGTCCTCCTCTAGTTCTTTGGCTTTTTTTTTTCTTTCAAACTTCTCTCTTCAGTTATGAAAAATTGCTTGTTGATGGCCTAGCTCAAAAAGGCCCCCACAGACTCTGTAAAAGAGGAAAGGCAACATGCTGGCACTGTGAAAGCAATTTCCTTTTGTATTATCATGAAACCATATTATGATTGTTTTACTTGTCAGGCAAAACTATTTCTGTTATGTGCTACATCCCTTGACAGCTAATGTTTCCTTTTTCTATGCTACTCTTAGGATATTGTTAGAATCAATTAAATTTACGTTGAAATCTCCCCCAAAGATATTCCAGTTGATAAAACCAATAGCTGGATGAATGCACAGGTACAGAGCTGTGTAGATAAATGGGCATTCC
>NW_005054392.1:2157914-2204827 GCF_000277835.1 Geospiza fortis | reverse complement strand
GCTAGAGCAAAGGTTGAAGCTGTTGCGCGTGGGCTTGTTTGAGCTGGACTATCACTAGTGAGGCTGGCATGAGGACTCCAGTACAAGTCTAGAAGTAAAATCTCATGTCTACTTATTCTTCTATGTAGTGTCTCTTCTTGCAGTCAAAACAGAACCCATGAACAACAGTGAAACAGCAACTACGACTGGAGATGCATCGCTTGACACTTTTACTGGGTCAGGTAAAGCCATAATAAAATGATGTTTTGTTAGATGCACATTAATGCACCATGTAATAACCATCACTAATGAACATTTGCATGGAAGCAATCTTTAAAAAGCTACTATAAAACATGATTGTATTTTATACATAATAATAATATCAATAATAATATAAATAATAATATAAATAATAATATATTTTTCATTTTTGTAAATGCAACTCAGCAATTTATGTGAGGTGTGATCTTAAAGAATGCCTAATAATGATGCATTAGACCACTGCTGTTTGCAAAGGCCTCAAAATAATACTGTTATTATGGTACTGCAGATCTTTTTTCTCAGCATTAGTCTTGTATGATATTAGGAAAAAAAATGGGATTATATTTGTAACAGCCATGCTAATTTGAGCAGTTTCAAATCTTAAGGTTTATACCTCAGTGCTAATCCTTTTACTCCTATTAGCAGTGTGTTACTTTAAACACTGGCCAGATTGCCATGTTAGTCTCTTTCCGCTGGGATGAGCTACTTTCTTTGCAAGAAAATGGTTTTACTTTAAATAATCATAGGTTTCAATTACTTCTCAAGAAATTCAAACAAACTGTGATTTAAGTAGATCCCTAGAAATTATTAAAATTTGATGAACTGTGGAAAAGTACAGATAACCAGCCTTCTAATCGTTAAGTTGCATCTGGCTAATAAAAATATTAAAAAGGAGAGGAGGGAGAAAAATTTTTGCATCTGGAAATAAGAGTTCAGTAATGGCCTGACTGAAATGAAACACCAAAGCCACGAATCACTACTCCACATTGATGCTACTGTAACTTTGGTAGACCTAGGTAGTCAAGCCCTATTTAAAATATTTTGGAAATCACAATGTTTCTGTGTATTTATTTTTAATCAGGTTTTGGAATTATCTTTTAGCCATCAGTTAAAGCCAAAAGTTAATTATTCAGAAAAGTATTTATAACTAATTTAATATCTGAATAAAAGGTATTTTGTGAGATCTAAAGCATTTACTATTTCTGATTAGAAAAATGTCCTCATTTTAATTTTCATTGTTCTCATTATAATTATACTGAGAGGAACCTCAGCCTAAAGGCTAAAAAGTTCCATAAAAATTAAACAGTCTGGGCAAATATTTAGCTTTTCTTTTTCGCTCTGTTTTCACTCAATGCTAAAATTTTATTAGTAATTATTACAGATCATAAAATATCCAATTCTATATAGGATTTTTTCATTTGTTGGTGATGTTTTATGTTGGCTTCTGCCATTTATTTAAGGTAGCTGAGTTTTATTCTATGGCTGACCCAACATTGGAGCGCCAAAAATTGCAGCATTCAGCTCAGGTTTAGATAAGTAAGTAACAGCTTGATTTCCCCAGGTGCCACTCACCCATCAGTTTCCACTGACTTCAAAAGAAGTCTTGAGATCTCTACACTTTGGATGTTTGGAAAGTTAGTGCCTCAAAAAAAAAAAAAAGATTAAAAAAAAGGCAGGAATTTGAGCCTTGCATAATCCTTTTTTGCCTGTTAGCCACCTGCGTACTCAAAAGAAATACAAACCTGAGTTTAGTGCACAAACCCAAGCAGTAAATGAGTACAGTCATTCTCAGTGGGAAATCAATAGTCTGCCTGTCTGGGTGACGTGCAGTCTTCATCATCAGAGCGAGACGCAGAGCTGCCCTGATAATGCACTCAGCTTTTCATAAAGATTGAATGTGTTACTTCTGTGCTTGCCTTTTACTTGTACTCCAAAATCAGACAATTTTTTTCCTCTAATTTTATGGGAGAGGTGCTCAAGAGCAATAAAAACTCAGCAAAACCAGGATTTATCTGAGTTTTTAGCCTAACTGGTTAGTTGGGAAGTTTAGTGGGTTGCCAAAACCCGCTAGTCAGTAAAGGCTGACTAGTAGACAAGTGTTGTTTCAAATAAGCCACCTGTGACTGAAAAAATGCATAGCAAAGCCCAACACTGAACAGTTTGTTTTTTCCTGAAAATGAGGGACATATATGTGTTACTCCCAACCATGGCAAAATCATGATGCCAGCACTTCTCTGTGTTTTATGCAATGAGACATGGGTGAAAAGAGAACTCCTGGTGCTGAGATGCATTTGAGAGTCTGCCACGCAGAAATCCTCTCCTTCAAACACTCTACCCATTAAAATTGATTTCCCTGCTCCAAAGGCAGTCAAAACATGTGACCTGTCCTGGAACTGAGCAGAAGGCTCAACAAGCCATGTGGGGTGTAAAGCAGTCATCTCTGTCCCTAATGACCAGCTGTAAGTGATGCTCAAACAGATTGTGTCAGGTATAGGACAGGACAGACAGTTTAGACTTCACAGAAAACTGATTCTGTGAACTGTTGATTGAAAAGATAAAGCACATAGATCTCTTGAATTTAGAGTGGCAGCTCTCCCGGGATTAGGAAGGCCCTGTTCAGGGCTGCAGCCCATGTGTTGCAGCTCATGCTCAGGGCCCCATTCCCCTGTGCTGGAGAGCTGCCCCCAGGAGATCCTGTGCCTCTGGGCATGGGTTAGCCAGGTGAGCAGTCCCATTGTGCACCCCCCTTCCTCCTCCTTCTTCAAAGAGGAGCAGTTGGTAATTAGTGTCCTCAGTTTGCAGCTCTGTGGTTCTGCAGCACACTCCCACTGAGTGGGCATTCACGGAGCTGGGAGAGGTGCACAGCCCTTAACTGAGAGTTTCACGCACTGAGAATTTGTTGCAGCTGCTGTACTGTAATACTGTGCATATATTGCTTACAATAGTGGATTAATTTGAGAACTGTTTTATCATTTTAGTGGAGTGGAGAGTAAAAACAATGATGCTCTCATTGTTTTTACTCAGTATTTATTATACACAGGGTACAGAATACAGTTTATAGGTATAGAAAACCATTTCTGAAGGCTATGAAGGTGAACTTAGGGAATGTCACTGCTGTTTGACCTACATTTGGTTCCCTTGTGGATAGAGATTATGATGTTACTTAAATGAGGTCCTTTCAACCTAAGCTTTTTGTACAGAATTTTCCAGATGTGTAATGAAAATATACAAAACTCCAGCCCATATTAATATACTGAACCCAACACATGCTATTAAAACAGCTAATGATCATTTAAATCCTCCACGACCACCTTGGCCATTTGAACTAAGAGAGTAACTGGTAAGAGCTGGCTGTCAGCTTGCTCCCTCTTTGAAACAACGTTAATGGGAACTGGAGAGATCAAGGGTCTTATACCTGCCCTGAAGGGCATTCCTCTGGTAATTTCAAGTAGTGAAGTCTTAGGAATATTTGAGTTTTTTAAAGAAGAAACAATTTTGTTTTGTTTTGTTTTGTTTTAACATAAGCACCACAAAAGAGCATTTAGCCCCATTCATATAATGCCACAAAACCCAGAGGAACCTGCCTCCACCATCTTCTCCACTGTCAGCAGTCCTCAGAGAAGGGATGTCAGGAGGATATCCAGCAGCCAAAGCTGTTAAAGTTTGATAGCCCTTAGAATTAGCAGTTTCATCTGTCAGATACAGGTGTGGTCTGCAGGCTCCACTCAGTCACAATGTTCTCTTATGATAGGCCTCCAACCCTGAAATGTTTCTCAAACATCTCAAAGTGTAAAATGTAGTGGCCAAATTGCAGGGACAAGCTACAGAGAAACAGTGAAAAGAATGGATTTTTTAGTCTTGCCTCTTTCTCTTCCTTACAACAGGATCATCAGGAAAACTGGGGATAATAGCAAGGAAATTTAAAACCAGACACATTCCAAAAGTATTTTATTTTCTTGTCTGAATTTTAAAAATAAGGTTTATACAGAAAAGGCAGGCAGGACAATTTTTGCTGAAAATTATTAGGTTTTGATAGCTCAAGTGATTTAAATGAATAGTAATTAATTTTTTTTTGTAGTTTACATAAGGTGGAGTGGCATGGTAAATGTACTTTAAGCAAAGTGATTAATTGATTGAACTCTCATCCAGCAAATGATGAGACAAAAAGTGAAGCAGTATGGCTAAAATGATCCGATAAGCCGATAATGGATCACAAAAGTTCCTTGCCCTGAGAACCACCAAGGTCACTCTGCTGCTATTGCTTGTCTTTAGAAAGGTCACAGAGCTACAACAGGGAAGATTAATTACTCATCAACCCTGAAATAACCAAGAGCATTCTTTGGAGTTCTATGAACCAGTTACATTGATAGAAACAGCTATAGGTTTGTCTGACTCTGGGAATAGCTGCCTGCATATGTAGCAGATTGCTCTAAACCACAGAAAGGCATTCTCGAAAAAACCTTCAAAAACAATATCCACACAAAATGAAATTTAGCAGATTTCCATTACAGGCAAACCCTCAATATTTTTTCAAACAGCAACTCTTTTATGAAATCTAATGGCACATGTTTTAAAAGTCATTATCCAATTCTTTACTTTCAAGACATACTTAACTGCACATTTTAAAAAGAAGTTAATTGTTTTTCTTCTACCGTATTTTCCTTTTAAGTTCTACACATTCTAAATGCATTTAAACTATCTTAAAAATATGAAGTTCTCTGTGTTCAAAGCAGTAGATCTGAGAGACATTAATTAGGGCTGGATGTAGAAATGTATCATGTTTCATAAAATAGTTAGGAACCTAAACCTATTTGTCAGTTATAAAATTCAGAATGTTCATTTCTACTACCATTATGAATAACTCAGGAAGAGGGTACACTTTGAAGTACAAATATGATTGATTAGACTAAAGAAATTCCAGTGCTTCATTGTGTACTACTTTAATCTTTTGAAAAGTGAATGAACAGCAGATGGCCTAATAAAGACACTCTGTATGTTTGCCCAGTATGGATTTGCTCTGAAGGGATTGGTTCAACACTTTAGAGTACATATATTTGGAATACATCTGTCTTAGTCAAGACAGATGGCTAAAGGAAAGGGAAACTTCCAAACACTTGGAATTAATCCAGTGTGAGTGCTGCTTCTGGATGAAATTTTAATGGGTTATGACTATTGTTCTGTTAGCTTTCTTGGAGAATGCAGCTGTGAATAGTATAGATGCACACCATTTGGATGGCTACTGAACAGGACTGTTTATGCACACTTTAAAATAAAAATGCTGTTGTTAGGGGTTATATTCTAATTGTCCTCTTTTTAAAGAATGCTAGTTGCTTTCTAGTGCTCAATCCAGTATCTTCCATCACCTAAGCTAACTAAAATTAGTCACAACCATATAAAACATGCTTTTCCTAAATTGAACTTGTTAATATGAGACTATAAAGGTATGTGTATGTTACTTCAATCCCATGAAATATGTTAGATCCCAAGATTCTTTTTAACTCCCCCTTTTAATACAACTTGCAAATTTGAAAGATCTACAGTGTGTGGTGATGTATTAAATACATGCCTCTGCAATATACTCAGAAATGTTAGTCAAGTTGAGAAAGCATGACACACCCATGCTAACTAAAGAGTTCTGCACAACAGTGAAAGATTTGGAAGTTTTTAATTTTTTTTTTTTTTAATGTTGTGGTACTGGTGACATCTGCTTCCTTGAAAAGCTGTCCATTTCAATAGGCTTCTCTGTTAATGTTTCTGCTTTAGTTCACACTGTGTGGCTGTGTGGGTCTCATGGTGTTTCTAACTGCTGTACTCTTGTTTTCTGTTTTGCAGTAATAACAAGTAGTGGCTACAGTCCCAGATCAGCGCACCAGTACTCTCCACAGATATATCCCTCCAAGTTAGTGTCTGCACCTCTTCTAGTCTTTCATAGACCTTGGCTGTGGGCAGTTTTGTGGTTTGTTGCAAACAAGTGTTGAGCAGGAGAAACAGAGAAAAAGGAAAATTCTTAAGCCATGGTACTGGCTCCGGTACCGGCTCTCTCTCCAACTTTTTTTTCCTCGTGTGTCTACAGAGTAAGATCCTGCTTCGTGCAGTATTGCTGCACAAGAAACACCCTTGAATATCAGCACACAACAGAAGTAAAATAATCAGACTGTTGCATTCTCAGACATCAGCATATTAACAGCATGTGCAGGGAATATATACAGATATATTTTGGAGAAGTCAGTTTATATATAGAAATCACAATTGCATGCACAGGTTGCATACTGGGGGGTAACCCTGTCCCTGACCCTTCCAAGGCCAGCATTGCCAAACGCTTCCAAACATTCCACAATCATGAACCACCCTTTCCTCGTCCCTCTCCGATATCATAAGATTTAAAAATCAAATAAATTGGATTAGCTTTTAATCTTATTATTTTTAAGCCAACGGATGTTGTTAGAAATAGAAAATTTCTTCATGCTTTTTTTTTTTTTTGGTGGGGGGAACTGACTCTTGGGCAATCACACAAATCCAGGAGTGGGAACTTTAGGAAGAAACACCAAAGATATATGAAACTGCTGCAGTTGGCAGTATCTTAGTTTGCTTGTCCTGTGTACAAGGGTTCTTGATTCCAGTATGCCATCTGTTTGTTTCCATTTATTTGATACAGCTATCAGTGTGACTTTGGTACAGAGAAAACATTGAATCTAAAGATTCAAGAGCCAATTAAGCTCTTTCAAGTTGTTTTTTTTTAATAAATTTGCAATCTTATGATAGTAGCCCAAATTTATTAATACAGAAACTAGGTGCCTAAAGTAAGAGCCATCATCCAATTTGAACAGGTTTTGGCAAACTATATTAGGTATTTTGGCTGAATACATTACAAGGTTTAATAGAATTTTCAATCTACTGTTACAACTTTTTGGCATCTAAATTAATGAGTAATCCTTTTCTGATAGTAAATGCTGCCAACTGTACTGAATTAATTAGAAAGAAAAAAAATTTAAAAATTGGAATCTGAAATTTAGTCATGGCTTTTAATGGCCAGGTTTCAGTTAGCGTAATTCTGCAGAGTGTGTTTATTCAACTCTTGGTCCATAAAGTCTTACTTGACTTACAAAACAATCCAAGAAAAATGTTTCTCTGTATATTTTTGCAACTCTGGAGGGCAAAAAATTTAAACTTGATTTTATTCAATCTCTCTATAAAACCTCAGTGTTCACAAGTAAAAGACCATTTTTATTTCCATTCTATTTTCGTAGCCCATATTTTCCGAACATTTAAAGCCCATCTGGTTACCAAAGTACTGGTGTCAGTATTTTTTATGCTGCTCTCCATGGGTAGGATCCATCTCCCAGTGAAGCTAGAGGCTACATGTCTGTTGAAGCAGAACCTACACAGATGACATAATGTACTAGCTTCAGCATTCATCTCTGTGTTTCCTCTATTCTTCTAGTCCAAGTTTCCCCCCACTGGATTAAAAACCTGGGGGGGCTTTTCTAATTGAAGCGTTCTGATCTCGGCTGAAAGATGTTAAGTCCATATAAAGACATGCAGCAGTGGCATAGCCCACCTAAGAGTGGACATAGTAGCTTAAGAATTAAATTGTAGTGATGGGACAGCATAAAATATTCACTGTGCCTTGGGGAATGTGGGACAGTGTCTTTCAGCTTATTCCAGTGGGGGATGGAGTAAATCCCAGAAGAGGAGCAGTTGGCAGAATAATGAACTGCCTTTGGACATCTTTAAAACTTTTTCTTTACTTTATTGCTTGAATCAACATACAAAGTATTTGTTGCCACAGTAATGCTATTTTTCCTGATATTTAGGCCCTATCCGCACATTCTTTCTACACCAGCAGCTCAAACAATGTCTGCCTATGCCGGACAAGCGCAGTATTCGGGAATGCAGCAGCCCGCGGTGTACACAGCCTACTCACAGACAGGACAGCCCTACAGCTTACCCACCTACGGTATTTGACCACTTCTTACTTTACCTTGCCTACAAATAAAAGCAATGCCGACTGCAATGCCATTTTTGCTTTCTCTTTTTTGTTTTCCCAACCGTAACAAAATATTTTAAAGAATCAGTTGAAAATTAATTTCTTATACAGATTTGGGTGTAATGTTGCCAGGCATCAAGACGGAAAGTGGGCTCTCGCAGACCCAATCTCCTCTGCAGAGCGGGTGCCTCAGTTACAGCCCAGGGTTTTCCACCCCACAGCCAGGCCAAACACCCTACTCCTACCAGATGCCAGGTGAGTAGCCACCTCTAAAATTTAAAGCTAAGTATTCCTTCCCAGTGGTAATAGGCATATGTGTTGTCATTTTGATCATCTGTTACTTCAGATCTGGGCATGGAATGCAGTCCCTACTTGAGCCTTCTTTTGGATTTTATAGTGGAATGAAATGCACTAATTTTTTAGTGGCAGGACTGGAAGCACTTGTTATATTTAATAATATATAAAAGTCTCCTTTCCTTGTTTTTTATGTTCCTGAGTATAATTTGATACATAATGTTCCTGACATAATGTGATACTTGTTTCTCCTTGGACTAACATAATTTTTTAGAATTTCTCCTTAATTGATATTTGTTCTTTCATTTACTATTCAGTTAATAATTCATTGATTACCCTCTGGTCATTGATAACCTATTTTATTTGAATAATTTTTAAGCTTCTTATATAACGGTTAATCTTCTGCATATTACAAACTGCAATATGAACCATCTGATTTATGTTGAAAACAAGGACATGCTTCATTACAGATTGATTAAAAACACCCAGATATAGTATTTTAAAAAGGTTTTTGTTTCACAAACATAACACTAAAGTATTAGAAATGAAGGCAAAAGAGAAAGACAGTCTTTGAGGAGAGATGAGAATGCAATCAACTGAAAAATATTGCTAAATTGGTGAGATGACTTACTGCTGATACCTTTCTTGCATGGTGTGGAGAGGAATGTATGCCTGTATACATGGAAGTATTTAATTTCTTTTAAAGTTTCATTACAATGCTTTATACTTCTAGTGGAAAATAAAAGTGGTGGTTTTTTTGTTCTGATTCCTCTACATCTTAGCATGGAATATTCTAATTAGAATTTTATTTTGATTCACTAAGAAGTTCTCACAGATAATTCTATTTCTTAATTTTAGGTTCTAGTTTCACACCATCGTCCACTATTTATTCAAACAATTCTGTTTCAAATTCTACAAACTTCAGTAGTTCACAACAGGTATGAATATTGCCATTTTTATTTGCCAGTTACAAAAAGACTTATATAACTCCAGAGATAGCATGTTATTTTAATTTAGATCGGTTATGTTGAATGAGACTCACTGTGGTTTGATGCTATTTTCTGTGGAAAATGATCAAAATCTTACTGGAAGACTAGTTACATATTTTAGCACTTAAATATTTCAGCACCTTCTGTGTAGTCTTTTAGTAAATATCTTTAAATTAAAAGACACAAAATATTCTTAAATTAAAAAAAAAGCTAAACAAAGCCTTCAAAGCACTAGCAAAAGTCATATGAATGTGCAGTTAGAAATATTTAATGGGAAAAAATTCACTCATTACTGTCCTTAACTGAGTGCTCTGCTGCATCTGCTGTTTCAGGATTATTCTTCATACACAGCTTTTGGCCAAAATCAGTATGCACAGTATTACTCAGCATCAACATATGGTGCATATATGACCTCAAACAACACGGCTGATGGTACTTCATCATCATCAACCTACCAATTACAGGACTCTCTCCCTGGCTTGGCTAGTCAACCAGGTACAGATCTACATTCAGGTGAAAACAATTTTTTATTTTATTTGCTGTTTGTATAAAGAAAAGATTTCCATATTCAGCTTGCATGGATACTGATATTTTATGTTCGTGCCTCATAGAAAACTTTATCATGTAAACCACCCAAAATAAGTTATTTTACTGTTTAGTTAGGAAACCTGACCAGTTTGTTTGCTAATTAAAGAAAGCTTTTTGCAGACTGAGATGGTTGTCTGTATCACTGGCAGTGGAACAGTGCTGTTTCCACCTACACATTCTGAAGTATTGCTGTGAAGAATTTTAAACAAGATACCATTTTTAATTTTATTATGCCTCAGCCATGCTGGCAAGAGCACATGGGCTTTATTCAAATGTGTACAAGCCACGCTTGCTAATTCACTAATTTAAGTAACCAAGAATAGAGAAATTAGTTATTAGCTCCACAAAGAAAAATTGTATTGGAATAGTTGAATTTGCAGGAAGAGCATTAACAAGAGACACGAGGAGGCTCCCTTTGGCTGCCCAGCCCTGCCCTCTTGTGCACAGCCACCACAGCACAGTAGCCTGCTATTTGCATTCCTAGGACATCCCTGGAGGGTAGTGGCAGTTTTTAATTTTTCTTCAGCACTCTTAGAGCAGTCTCTTTCAAGGGCACCAGCTTCACTCATCTGGTGTGGGCAGTGTCTACCATTTCTAAAAAGACTAACAAACTGGCTTTTGGATTAGGCTCTGAAGAGGGGAGGAATTTGTGCTTTAGTCACAAAATCACCTTATTGCATAGATCTTCCTAACAACTGCAGCAACTTATTGAAAAATACAGTAGAAAGACTAATGTATTATTGTAATGAATTTGTATAAAGGAAAGGTAAACTGAGTAGAAAAGTATAAGCAAGGACTCACACATAATATAAACTTATTGAATTTGCTAATAATACTGGAATTTTAACTAAATTAGTTGAAATTTTTTCTACCCAGATGTTTTCCTCAGGTTGATTTTTAAGATGCAACAGTGCATGTGTTTGTGGGTGTATGTTTGGGGGGGGGTATGGATATGGATATGGATATGGAAGAGTGATAGGGAGATACATATTCCCTTGAGTTTTGATGAAAAGTGCAATGTTATTCAGTAGTCTCAGAATGCAAATCTAGGAAGAACCTAAAGGCAATGTGAAATCAAGTGAAATTTCAACATTTGGAGGATATCTATAGCAGGCACAAATCATATGTAAAGAATTTTTAAAGGAGTATGGCGTGTACTCACAAGTTACGTGTTTTGATAACTGTGTATGTCCTGTGTACTTTCACTTGCTGCTTTGTTATTCCTTCATATTCTTATTTGAAAAAATCTGTTTCCCATGTGGTTTCTCCCCTAGGTATCTGTTTCCTAGAAATGCTGTGTAAATGTATCATGTATTTTTACAAGTACCATTAGTATTAAATAGAATTGGCAAAAAGAAAGGAATCTTAAATAGTTTGAACATGTTGAAAAAGTATTGAAGGCTTCACATCTGTGAAACAGTAGAGGTTTTTCTTGGTTGTGGATTGTTTAAGCATATGAAGTTGTTCTCTTGTTAAGTAGGTTGTGCATCTGAGTTTAACAAATCCACCCCCATCTGCTCCTTATTTCTGTGAAGGGTTGCAGTGATCATGTGTCCCTCTGCTGAGAGTGAAACACCCACTTTGTGAATGCATGACATGCCTGTGCCCTTCTGTGTCACAGTAAAAATAAATTTCCATTGGTGAGGGGCAGTGTCTAGGAGATAATTTCAGATATCATAGATCATACTGCAGTTCTTTAGCACCCACTGTGTCCACTTGCTGTCAAACAAGTCCTTAAGACTTACTCCAACAAAAACCTGAGACTAAACACAGCAAGGCACTTAAGTCTTCTGGCATCTCTACTAGCTGTTAATTCAAATATCTAATCAAAACCTCTAGTACTATCTGCACATATGGGATTACTCATTTGCATAAGAAATCCCCATCAGATCAAGAATTAATACTACAACTACAGCTACAATTTTATTTATTGACTGTGTAAAGAAAATTAGATGAAAATTGAAACAGACTTTATTCTTTCTGCTATTCATGGCAAGCAATAACACACTACAAGTCAGGAAATAAAAAAAAGCCGGCCTGTAATGTTGAAGCTGTCTTCTGGCTGCTCTGTCTGGTAAGGATATGTAACAAAAGTCAATCCATAAGGAAGGTATGAAGGGGCTCAGCAATTCATCCATTCCACATTTGTGTAACACTCAGCTACTTAAACCAGGGACTTCTCTTCCAAGCTTGCGTTGAACCTGCCTTATATTAAGATTTTTCAAAATGCACTCATTACCACAGAGTATTTGTGAGATAAATAGGTGTCCCCTAGGGCACTTCCTCTCAAATAGGGATAGCTCAGATGGACTGGGAGATGAGGTCTCAGGAGATAAGTACACTTGAGTATATTTGATGAATACATGAGTACATTTAATCTGGGGCAAATAAAACTCAAGCAGATAATACAGGCCTGCATAAAAGCTTCCTGTGAAGGCACCTTGCTATCATATATCCAGGGTTAGGGGAGGCAAATCACCACAGGGTATTAGCTCCCGTTCCATTACTGGGATGCAGCAAAGATTAATTTGGTACCCACAATGAAGTCATCCTTTGCAGCTTCTCTGGGAGACAGCATCAGGTTTTTATTCAGACTGCACAAACTCCTTTTTTCCTTCTTAAGTCATAGAACCATGTTTTAACACAGAGGAGGGGATGTTCACATCATTGAACTAGAGGCGGGAAATAATGTCCTAAATATGAAAGACCACCTCCATTTGTAATGTGTAATTCCCTTTGTAACTTGGTGCTGTAATTCCCTGTCCTCTAGTTGGAGCTGCTGCAAAGTCTCCACAGCATGAAAAGCTTCATATTGGACAAGTGTATTGGATGTGTAAGAACATCTGTGATAAGGAGGTCATTCAATATTCTGGTTTTAACATTTTCCTCCTGTTCTCTTGGATCATTGGCACTGCTCACAGTCCCAGTGGGAAGAGGCTATGAGGTATATTTATTAGACATGTGTTGAATATTGAGAAAGCTAAAAAATTTCAAGCATTGTAATAAAAATCTCTGTCTATTATAAGCTGCAGTAGGAGCTCTTAATGATGTTAATGTTTTCAATACTCTTTGGTACTAGAATTTCTCACCTTCTTTTATGTTACAGGGCTGAATTTTTAATAAGTTTTCTTTTTGTCAGCATTGACCTCATTTCTAAAGCAAACAGAGGATAAGAAAAGTGCAGTTTCTCCTTTAGACTGCTGTAGGTAAAAAGCAAATCAAGCAATTAAGCCTACAGTTGTTTAAAAAAACAAGCACCACTGACTTCTGCAGTTCTAAAATAGATGCATACCTTGCATTCAAGTAAGAGACAGCTGCTCATTCTGATTTAGAGATTAGTGTAATGAAATAAAGTTGGCTTTAAATATCTAGATTTTACAAGGAACAGCGATTAGTTACAGTACCGATTAATAGATAATTATGCAATCCTGTACAGCATTGTCCCAAGCAGAAGCCTAGAGCAACTGGTAATGGCTAATGCTAAATGAAAATTTGATTTATTTACTTCAGTTGTTGGGTAATTTCAGAGAAGATTTAGAAGAGGAGGGTTTTTTTAATATTTTTTTTTGGTAGATTAGAATAAACACAGTCATTGAGAACAGATGTTTTAATACATTACTGTGGAAATGAGTCTTGATTTTGTTGTAATGTGTTGAAGTGTTATAAATAAGAAGACTTTTGTGGTAAGAATGTAAACATTCATCTTCACTTTCTTAGATTTTGTTTTTTCTTTCTGGGGGTTTGGTTTTGTACATTTTTTCCACTCGATCAGAAAAATCTAGGAAACTATTTTTGCACAGAGCTCTTGCACACTCAGAACTTATTTTGGAGCCATTGTAGGTTTTTGCTGCACAGGGATTCTGATTTGGATGCTTCTTGTACATTTGTAATTACCCAAGTACATTTTGCTGTTCTTATGAAGAGCCAAGATAATGTGATCCTTATTGATTGCTTCACTGCCTGCTGTGACCTTGCTGACATCAACACCATGCCAGGAATAGAAATGAGTAGTCAACAAGAACTGTCTACTCTCCCCATTCTTTAGGGATTTCTGCCTGTGTGTCCTGTCCTTTCTCTGCATATCTCTATGAAAAGTCATTTAGCCTCTTTTACTAATGCTCAGCCCCCTTCACTGTTGTGGTGACCCTCACCTGGACTAACTCCAGTTTGACAGTATCTCTCTTCTACCTGGGGACCCAAAACTGCACATTTTTCCAAATGTGGTCTTGCAAGTTCAGAAGAGAGAAGAAAAATCAGTCTCCTTCACCTGCTGGACACCTAGTGATGCTCTTTAGTAAAAATGAAAATTAAAAAAAAAATCAGATTCCAACTCAAAAACAGATGCACCATAGATGATTTTTGGGAAATGTTTGTACCAAGTGTTAATTTATTCTGCATATTTGCCATCATGAGCACTTTTTACAAATATTACCTGTGGCCCAGGAATGCTCAATTACAGACAGCTCAAGGACACTCTTGAATCAAAATGGGTACTAGATGTCAGATCAAAGATGTACCCTTTCCTCCTTTTCTGGAGAAAAACCAAATCATTATTAATAGGATAAATTAAGAAGGAGGGTTTTTTATCATTTAGCACTCGGGAACCTAGCCAAACTGCATTTATTGCTAGAAGTTTTGAAAGCTGAAGATGCTAAGCTTCATTAAATGAATAAGTCAGGGATGGGCTTGAGTGTGGTTAAGACAATCTATGCCATATCAGGTCAAAGGCCCTTCCAGCACATCTCTGTGACAGTCCACAAAGCCTCATGCTTAGAGAAAGACAATCAGAACACAACAACTCATGCTCTTTCAGGTACTAACTGTAATATTACATTTAATATTAGGACTTTCCTCTGACAATTTATGAGCTGAGGTATGGTGAAGGAAAAAAGTGAACTTTACTAAAGAGCAGGTGACATGAGAGGAGGACATGAAACTGGAGGCTGCCTGGCTGTTCTGGATCGTGGATTAGTGCCAAAGTGTGTTCTGGTAAAAGTAAAGCAGGACTTGGAAACAAGTCTAGCTGAACTGAAAACATGGGAAATTAACTGCTTTAATTAAAAAGCATTTCATGTTTTGAGAAACCATTAGTATGACTTCTAAAATACCTCTGTCTTGGATATATTGATATTTTGCCTGGGCTCATGTGTATTTGTGTATATGCACATGTATGTGTGTAATTTTAATTTTTGTCTTATTCTGCTAAGGTTTATAGTGTTTTGTTGGTAAAGCCAAATGTGTGTGTGTGGCATCTGCTGATCCCATCTACATAAGAGAAGCCACATTATCATTCTTTTTATACAACATTTTTACATGTCTCTTGTCATTGGCATACAGACATGTATGGAAAAAAAAGTTGATTGTTTAAAAACCCAGCACTAATTTTGACATGAATGGTTACCTCTACAGGAGAGTTTGACACAGTGCAGAGCCCCTCCACGCCAATCAAAGATCTTGATGAGAGAACATGTAGGAGTTCTGGGTCAAAGTCTCGGGGTAGAGGGCGGAAGAATAATCCATCACCCCCTCCGGACAGTGACTTGGAGGTATGTCTGTGGTAATTGATGAATGTTAACGTGGAAGTTTCTTCTGATGAAGTGTAAATGCTGAATACTGCAGCTGTGAAAATAGCTTAAAGCATTTTAAAGACATTATGGATTCAGTCTTACTAACTGAATGTAACAGAGAGCAGTAGCTGCTTTAATCTGCATGTACAGTGAGACTTTACTGTTCTGCATTACATGTCTGTCACTTTCTTGTGCAATAGAACCACAAGCCTGTACTCAAAAGTGTCACATTTTCTTTCAGTTTTTGAAATAGGAGATCTCAAATGTATCTCTCAGCTTAATTACATGTATTTATGGATGCAATGGAAATATGCAGGATCACCTGGCCATAGCATTTTAAATATTTAGGCACTACTTTGTGCTTGTGTTTGTAAGTTATATCAGCGGATCTCAGTGAGGCAGCTTACCTCAGTGAAGTTATGGCTGTGCCTTGCAGTGGCAGGAGCAGCAGGAGGAAGCAGAGTGCCTGTGTGTGTGTGTGTGACACTCCAGCTGTGGCACCAGGGACACCAGGCTGTGCTGCCTGCCAGGCCTGTGTGTCCCCTGCTGCCACCAGAGCAGCGCTGGGAGCCAGCAGCCCTGGCCTGCCCCACTGCCCTGCCCTCACTGACCAGCCCTGGATACAGCACAAGACAAAATTGCTGCTGGGACTTGGCTGGCCATAGGGCTGCTGCTGGGGTAACAGGGTGGGTTTCAGGGCTGGGAACTGAGTGTAAATGCTGTTGCTTTTATACAGAAACTTACTTTTTCTTTTTTTTTTTTTTTCTCTTCAAAGGATTTAATTTTTCCAGTGAAAACGCTAACTTCTTGTATTTCAGGGTTTCTTTTGGTTGGTTGTGTTTTTTTTTTTTTTAATTTATTTTTACCATTGAGAATCAAAACAAGTGAAATTGAACGAATGAAACTGAGTTAAAATAATCTGTTTTATCCTACAGTATTGTTTCAATTCTATATGGCAGTGGCATATAGCGCTTTTACCCAAGATTTTAGTTACACAGTAGAAATAAAAAAAAATCTTGAATGAGTAAGACTTGCAGAGAAGTATCTTAAAGTACTGTTTATCCTTAACAGTTATGTTTGACCACCAATCACATTTCTGAAATCTCTATTATAGAGATTTTGTGAAAAGCTTTTTAGAGAGCAAATAAGAAATATTTGAAGAGTTAAAAAGTTACTGCCTTTTGACTTTTTACCATGCATGATACACTGTTACTGCTGATTTTCAGAGAAAACTTGCTCATTTAATAAGTACTTGGTTCTACTTTCAGACTCAGTTGACTTTTAGCCTCCCTGAGTGGTGTGCTGGTGGGACTATGATGTTATTTGTTCAATAATATTTTCCTCTATTCTGCTTTCAGCGTGTATTTGTTTGGGATTTGGATGAAACAATCATAGTTTTTCATTCGCTGCTTACAGGATCCTATGCACAGAAGTATGGCAAGGTATGTGAGATGTGCATCTTGTGGCAATTCACTGCAGCTATCTGGCCTGACTATGTACATGTTTTTCATCTCTGTGTTCTCTATGGCCCTTATGGGTGAAGTTAGGTAAAGTGTACAGTAAACCCCATTTTCAGAGGGTTACTGTGAAGAAGTCTAGGCGAGGAATGAGACACAGCCCCTAAGTACAATACATGAGGCAGGGCTGAAGCAGATGCTGCAAATAAGAGGAGAATTTATAGAGGAACAAGGATGAGGTTCCTGACATGCATTGGAAGAGACATTGCAGGGAGATAATAGATGAAGTGCACAAATGGAAAAAACTGACAGGATCTGGAACAGTAGAGGAAAAAAGAATAAACTGGGCTGTTGGGTGAATTTACCAGGAAATTTATGAATAGGATGAGTAAGAGTCTGACTTATTTCAATGCCAGCTGCAGATGTTGTTCTTTGACTCCCCACCTTTTTCACTGAATTTTTGGTTCCCTTGGCTCGTTCTGGGGTGAATAATGCTGGGGAGTGAAACCCTCTCCCAAGTAGTTTCAAGCATCCTCTCCCCTCCAATGAGTCCAAAAGGAGTTCAGGTCACAGAGCAGTGAGTGGGAGAGCAGGAAGAAGAGTGAAGGAGGCAAAGAGAGGCAGCGGCAGACTGCAGGAGCTCCAGAGCTGGTGCTGGGAGTCCAGGGAATGGCTGCTTGGACAAGGTGAGAAGAGTCTGGTGTGTAGCAACAGGAGCAGACTAAAGGGAGAAGTAGAGCTAAGGGCCTGGATAAAACAAAAAATCAAAACAAATATGTGGAAGGAGGAAAATGGGTGAAGGGGATGTCAGTGTGTACATTTATTGTTTTCTCTGTGCTGTGCTGTTCAAGTGAAATTAATGCAAAGGTATTTCTTTTTAAGAGCAAAATCATGTCCATGTTGTCTCAGATGTGGGGCTTGTTTAGCATGTTTTCAGCATCTTTATTCCTGCCAGAATCAGATGCTTGAGAAAAGGATGTGAGAAACATTACAGAAATGCTTTTCACAACCCCCTCCCCTACCAATGGGTTAGAAATGTCCAAAGCCAGAATCTGTGCATTGTAACTAGAGAGAGGCCAGTCTTCCATGCAATCAACCTCTTTTGGTTATTAAAAAAGAAAGTTAACAGGAAAATGCACAGGCCAAGTGCAAAATCTGAATTTCTGGAATTCTAAGATAAGGATAGGTACTCATGTCTTATAAAAATCAGCCTTCCTTGCTTTGCAGCTTCCCAGTGCCAGATCTGTGCACTTTTCAGTACTCTGTCAAAAAATTTCTACTGCTTTTTTTCAGACATTGTAACAACAGTGACTTTGTCAGAACCATTTCCAACTAATAGTTATCAAAACAAGAGAGAAACCTAGCTGAACATGAACTTTTGTATCACTTTGAGGGTAGCCCATAGACTACCACAGGACTTGCTGAATTGTCACAGTGATAAAGTTATTTTCAGATAAAGTTATTCCTTTCAGTCTTTTTTGATTGTGCCCTTTAGATATTTGTGTAATCAACTGTAACACATAGTTTTAAAAATCAGAGCACATCTTGTAGTTCACAAAACATCTGTGGATAACTTTGAAAAATGTCTTGGAAACAGCAACAGAAATGTAATTTCTCTTGGTAAATTAGTAATGGCATATTAACAGATAGTAGTACTGACAGCAGATAAAGTCTTACATAAACCAAAAGTGTCTCAAGGGTTAGTGAAATTAATGTAGTTATACTGCTGAGATCAACATCAGTAAACAAATGTCAAATGCCATGGATAGCAATGAAGCAAAGCGTGCAGAATTACAGAATTCTTAAGTAAAATCCTCTTTTTCTTTTTTTTCTCTCTCTCTTTTTTTTTCTGATACTGATAGGTGACATCCACTCAAGTAGGTCATTTCCAGACCCTATAAAATAAAAGTAGTAGACTTTTTCCTTCCTGCGGTGACTGCCATTGCCATATTTACATAGAACTTCTGTGATGAGTTATTACCAGTGCAAGTCAAATATAAATATTGTTGACAGCAAGGGAGCTAGAGCAGTAGGAAAGGGAATACAGGAAGAGCTCATAATGGGTAGGTTTTAGCTTTTGCATGTCATTGTAGAGTTGCCTAAATTTAAGGTGGGATGTGTCTTAGCCTAAGTGCCTAAGAGGTTAGAAATGGAAGATCCCACAGATAGACTTCACTAAGCTCTGGTACATGACATTTTTAGCACATTTGGTGCTTATCTTTTCTGCATATGATTTCCATCTGTATGCAAGGTCTTAATCCAGACTGAAGATGGGATTGTTATGAGAATTGGGTTGCTATGAGAGTAAATGCTCCAAGAATTGTGATGTTGTCAGCAGAAGTCTTGTTATCACATAGGTCTTTCAAAATTTTTGAGAGAACAGTTTGTCGTGGAAAGGTGGTATAAAATTGTTGCCTTACAATGAAAAAAGAAACACGGTAGTGTAAAATAGTGAAGATAGTAAATTTTTTAACTGTCTGATTTTAAAGCGTAAAGGCATCTAATGTCACACAGATGCTTGGCTGTGAATACCATGTTCTTCCATATATATTTCATGAGCCCATTTTGTATAAAATGGTCAAGATACTCACAAATAAGAGAAACTACACAAAAAAAAAAAAAAACTTGCAGGACAAGCAGAATTTTTCCCTTCTCCCATTTTTAATTTTTTACATGAGAATAGTGTGTTGTTAAAGCAAACATTGCTTTGAGGAAAGGCAACTTCTTATACCAAGTGTTCTCACTTCATACTTAGAAGGAGTGAGATGCTGAGTTTAGAGCTACTGGGGATATACAAACAGGCAAGAATATTCACCTTCAGTTCTTTCTCATGTACTCATTGACATAAAAACTTTCATTCCTTGTTTTCACCAGCTTATTCCTGGTTTTTTGAGTACTGGGTGAAAAAAAAAATCAGGAATTAGTCTTTTAATCTCTCTGTTTTGCTGCAGTTCAGGCTGCACAGGGATGCAGTGAGAGGAGGTGCAGCATATTATGGCCTGGCATAGGGATCCATATGTGAGTGCAGAAGCACTGGAGACCTGCATTTGTATCTGGAAATAAACACTTTCAAAAGATTTCTACAGTTTAACAAGTGGTTGGAGTGGAAGAGAAAAAGGGAAGTCAAACCAGCATCTCCTTAGGCAAGGAGGGCTTTCATTAGCAGAGATTATTTGGAAGGCCTGGATCCAGTAGGCAAGTTTCAGGTTGTGTATTTGCCAAGAGAATAGCAGATTTCTGACTTACACCTAAGGATTTATGAAGCTGAGAATGGACACTCTCCTTGTTTAGCACTTTGCATGGAATGATGGCAAAATTTTCTAGGATAATTATTTGATGTCAAAATTTTATAATAACCATGCTAAAACAGAATTAGTGGTTTGCTGAAGGATGCAACTGTAAGCATCTCTTTAAAAATGGGGCAAATTGCTGCTGCTTATCTGGGTGCCAGTAGGGTATAGCTTTAAACCCAACTGAACTGGGAGAGATTTGGCCAGAATTTGGCCAGTGTATCACTTCTGCATTTAAAATATAAAGCTTTCCCAGGACAATATTCCATGTCTTGCTGTTGTCTGCCTGTGGCTGTTTCTCTCTGGCTTTGGTATATTGGTTATTCTACTGGGCTAACATAGAAAGACAGTAAAAAACTACACTACACCTGTGTTAGGTTTCAGGAAAGCTGTGCTGCCTTCCAGCAGTAAGATCACCTCTCACTTTTCCACTCATTTGCTCATATGCATTGTACTTCATGAAACCAGTACACTTCTATTTTTAATTACTTACTACAGTAGCAAATTGTGAACATTGGCATTGGAGCTGTTACATTATGACTTGTCTGTATGATGATGGTTTTTGCAGCTGAGCACCAGTTGACAGATAAGGTTTTCTACAATGCTGAGCTCTTAAGTGAGCATTTATTGATGTGACAGGACATCTGTTAGGAGATGTCATCATCTCTTAAAAGTTTATGAGGTACATTCTTATTCCCTGTGAACAGTGTGTATTCTTTGTTCCATTGCATTCCGGTTATTCTTGCTGGTTGAAGGATGATTAAGCTGGAGTTTTTCTAGCTCCAAGCATTTATATTTTATTCATTTCTCCCAGGTCAATCCAGAGGGCAAGGATTCCCAGATTAATGCTGTGACTCAAAGTGCAACTGTTTAGAAGAAGAATAAAATTCCTTTGTGAGCTTAGAAGACGGAGAATGTGATTTCCAAGTGCAAAAATCAAAACAAATCCACACTTGATGATCGTATTTGGCCATTCTTTTTGTAACATTGCAAATGACAGAAAGTTGTCAGGGAAGCCTCATTAACCTTGTGCACTTCTCTGGAAAGGGCTCAGAAGCTTTTTACTGCTCGCTGTCTGCTTGTCTGCTCATTAAACAAAAAAGCTTTGTCACCATTAACACCCATAATGACATTCCCAAATTCAGTCCTCAATTTTCTCTTGTCCACCTGTATTAATAGTGTATCTCTCATCACCTCCAGTTATCCTCTCCATTCACTCCCTCCTTGTCTGAGACCTCTGAGTTGGTTTTCCTTCTGCCTTCTAGAGAGCATGGAACAGAAACTCCCTATGGAGTACGTGAGTTTTCCTTCATCAGCCACCAGCTATGGTTACCAAGAAGGGATGTGTTCTCTTCCTCCATCACCACCCACATGCATTTCTCCTGGGACAAGTGTCCCCTATGAGAGAGTGAGGGCTGAATCTTAGGAATCCCTATGATTCCTACATAATATAGAGAAGTCTCTTTAAGCTAAAATACTGGTATTTAACGTTAGCATTTCCACTTTTTCCCGAGGCCAGTTTTGTTTTAAGTCCGTGCAGGACAGCCACCCATTGAAAATAACTTCTTAAAATTATGCTTGTTTTCTTGCTTATTTTTAAGGCTTCATGCATCCAAATTCCTGTCACAATGAATCTACCTGGCAGTCTATTTATCTCTTCGTTTTCCAAGGTTTTATTAAAGTCACTTTGGTGTTTGCAGTTTTTTTTCCTAAGAAATGAAATTATTTTGAACATGTGCTGAAATCTGACATTCCAAGACAGTATTAAATACATCTCTTCCACTAATGGACACTGAGCTTTTGGGGCTTTATTCCAGTTACTCTCCACTTGATCAAAACATTTAAGTATTGGTCCTCCCAGGATATTTTTATCTAGTCTCCCAGGAGGCATTCCAATGGATGGACCAGTCTGGTACAGAAGTCCACAGACAGACAGTCTGGCTCCAGTTTAGTGCCTTCATCTTAACATAGCTAAAGTAATTTGTATTTAGGTGTACAGAAGTTTTGTAGCTGGTCTTGATTCTTCTGCACACTAATGATATCTGGCTAACATCATACCTCTGTGGGCCAAAGAGTTGTTCTTTGTTCTGTGAATTAACTGGGGAAAACTTCCAGATTTTTTTATTAATCCTTTTTTCCTCTATTGTGTGTGCTTGTGCAGAGTAGCACAAAATACAATTTTGACAGAAATTCAGTCTGCTTCTTACTAAGTTTTTCAATTTGCTGTGCTAAGTTTTGTATCAACTTCAAGTTTCTTGCTTTCTTTTCAACACTCAGTCCTGTATGCCACTTGAATCAGTCTGTAACTTCTGCTTCAGCCTGAAAGACAGTAAAATGATGATTGTCATGTTCCTCCATATTGTGCAAACACTATAAAGCCACAAGACCCTTAAAAATCTGCTTTCTTGTCTATTTTTTTATGTGAAGGAAAGAACTTAACCTGGCAAGAGCTGGATGGAACATAATTTTTAATTCTTGTTAAACAGTTGCAGTGCAAAATTTTGGCCAATTTATTAAAGGAAGAATTGTTCATATCTTGAGAATTCAATTCCAGCAATTCTTCCTAGCAGAAGTTGTACAGGGAGATCCAGAGTGATTTTATGCTAAGCTGAAATGGATTCCCTTTGCTTTGCTTTATTTTATTTTACATACCATACCTAGCAATAGCCTTCTCATGCCTTCGTCAAAACAGGAATGTAGGAAATATAATTTTAATAGTAATAGTCAGGCATAACTGGTTACAAAAGTACTATTAATAAGAAAATCATAAGAGCTTTGTTGCATTTACATTTTTCAACTATACTAGGCAAGGCAGGAAATTGTCATACATAGTTGGTAGTTTCTGTAAAAACAAATCAAATTATAACGGAAAACGTTATAGGAAATTTCTACATTCAAGTCTGTTTCTACCCAGGAAGGGGTAAAAAAGAGGCTGAGAATTAAATGTCTGAGATTCCAGCTTTGGAAGCACTCCAGTGAATAAGTTATATAAATAATAATGAGTTACCACCTGTGCATAAAATTATGCACATGCTTTAGTGTTCATGGGATTGAGGTAAAAAAGTGTATTGCAAATACTCTCTGCTATATTGTATCTAGAGAGAAAAGATTTATAGTTTACAATGCACAGAAAATGCAAATGAAAGAGACAAACACGTGTTTATATGTGATGACATTTTGATAAAAGCATTTTGGCTTGATGAGGAATCTCGCGAGTCCTGGGTATTTTAGTGATTTGTGTTCTCAGAGCCTAACCTGAGTTTTGCTAATCTGTTAATGGTGTTCCTTAATCATCCTCTTGGAAATCTGACCTTTGCACTTGGTGCTGCCTTCAGCCATGTGACTTTCAAATCCAGTTAACATTACTACAGAAGACAGAGTGAATAAAATTCTGTTCCTGCATTTGTTTTTGGCTTCTGAAAGGTACTCCAGATCAATTCAAGGGTCTACATAAAAATATTTCCTTTCACTGCCAGAGAATTGGGTATAACTTTGGATCGTTACAACTTCTTGGACACTATTCTCCCCTTCAAGTATGCCTTTTCCATGAGCAAGAGTCAAAGTATGTCAGTGTTTCAGATTTTACCATTAGTTATTAAGTGCTTGAATGCAAAGCCATCTTTTATTCCGTCATTGCAAAGCCCTGGAGTAGTGAGTGTCTGATCCTGTTTGGGAAGCCTTTCATCCTAATGCTAACAAATGATCATTTGAAGTTTTGTGAGATTTTGTTGCTACAAGCTGGTAAATATTTAGACTTTAAATCTCAAGGTATTTAAGAAGGGATTTCTGAAAATATGTTCATGTCAATCAGAGATTAAATGATGAAATATTTTTTTCATATTTTGATGAGAAGAGGACCACATGGGTTTTAAAAGTCCGCTGCAGTTGTGTTAAGCATAAAAAAGTTAATGGAACCCTACAAGCTCAGGCAGATGATTAAGGCAACAATCGAACTAATTACTAGGTGTCAGCAAAGCACCAGAGACCATTACTCTAAACCAACTCTAAGGTAACACATATCTGCTTTACCTCTCTCCTAGAAAACCTAGAAAATCTGAATTCATTACCTTGCCTTAGCTGTATGCTTAATGCTCTCAGACAGTGTTCTTGCAGATCAGGAGATTTGTGGTGTCTTGCTGAGGCAGAGCAATTTGAGAGTATGAAAGACGACCTACAAATAAATGCCACATTTTGAATAAATCTTATCCAGGGACAGGATTCCAGTGTTTCATCAGCAATGAAGGGATGATCTATAGCAAACAACAAACTTACATATGCTTTTCACAGGAATATATGTTCCTGCATACATCTTTTATGAAAAGTGCCATTCTTATTTCCAGTCTTCTTTATAGTTGTTTATGTTTCTATTTATGTATATGTTTATGGCCACCAGACTTTTTCATGTCAGCTCAGCCAGGTTGCAAATTGCTTGGCTTTAAAAAATTTGATTTTTCAACATCCACAGCTCTCTGAATTTTCTCACAAACAGAAGTTCAGCAGTGTCTTATTACAGGATTATATTAAAATATCTTAATACTCAAAGGATTTCAGGAAAATTTCTTACAGTGTTAATTTTTCCAAACACTTTATATACATCAAATTTTAAAGTAATTCTAATATAACTTAGAGGTATGTAATTAGCTAACCTTGTTTTTTTGTTTTTTAAGGATCCACCCATGGCAGTGACCCTTGGACTACGAATGGAAGAAATGATTTTTAATCTTGCTGACACACATTTATTTTTTAATGATTTAGAGGTAAGAGTCAAAGGAATGCTAGTACCGGTATTCCTGATTTTGAACTTAGTGGCTTTGTTGTGCATTAGTGTTTATTGTGTGTGACATTTCTAGCTGTGTAGTTTTTGGATTTGTCATACTCTAATCAGAGAGAGGTTATCCAGTGGCACTGACTTCTGGTGGCACCAGAGTCCTTCTGTGAAACTCGGTGAGAGAGTCTGCAAACTACCCATTCCTTTCTTTGTCCATCTTTTTTGGTTTCCATGTGCATAAAGCTGTCATCTGCTGTCATCTCCAGGATGGTAACATACATGCCTCATGTTCTTCTCTTGAAGCTCTCCATATTCGTTTGCTTTCAGTGGGTGCCCTCATCTGACCAGAAGAGACTGTTCTTCTCTTAACATATCTGAGCAGCCTTTTGGTTACAGGCCTGTGTTACTTGTTCAAATGTAGAATATTCTTCATTTACCTCAGAGAATGCAGCATCAGAAAGCTGGGACTGTGATAGATGTTCTGATCAGTGATTTCTCTTCCCAAGGTAACCAGGCAATCAATGTATTGTCACAATATACCCAGGAAATATAATTTGGCAATTGGTCAGAAAAGGCAGAGACCTCTTCCTAGGAAGTGCCCTCTGTGGGCAGCTCGCCTGTCAGAAGGACATGGATGGATTCTCACAGGGACCGTGGTCTGGGAAGCAGGCTTGTAGCTGAGCTTCACAGGCTTCTTATTTCACTCTTAAGAGCCCAGATCTGTTAACATAGACAGTGACAGCCTACAACCATGTGTGTCAAGACACGGGGTAAAAAACAGTTTTCAAATTAACCCAGGGGTTTTTCAGACCTCCTGCTGGTCTAAAATGGTTGTTTTCTTACTGAGAATAGATCCCAGATTTCCCTCCATGGACAGATACTTGCCATAAATGGGAGCTGGAAGACTTTGAGGTTTTGTTTCGAATCCTAGAGAAAGGTCTCTGGTGACTGAATAGACAAAATAAAGATAAGTGAAAATTTTCCATCCACTAGGATGTTGATTTTGTCTTCTGTTCCTTCATCAAGAAAATAGTAAGAAAAGCAGAAGGTACCAGTTTGTGGTTGTCTTCATCATCCCTTGCAGATCTCATTTATTCTTAGCTCTTTTTAAGTCAAGAAACTAGAATCTACTTCACCTCACACCTGAACTGCACTTCCTACTTGCAGCAGCAGAAACCAAAGAAAGTAAGACCTGGACTCTTTCTAAGGACCTGCCTTTCTCAGTCTGTGCTTTATTGCAGTTCTAGAGAGGCATCTTTTGACAACACAAGTACAGTCAGTGAATGTCTCCTTCTGGTGCCCTGTACCAGGGAGAGATTCCAAATTTTTTCAAAACATCTCTTAAGTTTCTTTTGAGCAGACCTTTTCCCCTGCATGTTCAGAGTTTATGTGGCATGAACAAAATTAAAGCCATTCTGTAGAATCTGTTCTTCAATGTTGGGCTGAGTTCTAGTGGAAGAGTTCAGCAAAATGGAGCTTTGCCCTCTTTCCATACCTCTTTATTCTTGCTTATGGCCATTGAAACTTTATTCCTTTCTCTCATTATTTATTTTGTCTGTAGATCACAAGTTCGACTGTCATAGGTGGATCATTATATTTTGGCTAATCTTCATAAGATAGTTTTAATAACCCTGTCCAAAAACTCATATGCCAGCTCATTCCAGAGCTTGAACAGTTCCCAACTTTAGATAAATAAAAAAATACTACTTGGAAGCTGTCTTAGAGAGTCTCGTAAATCAATCAGTTTGATTTGATTAAAAGCAATTTATATATATATATTTAATAATCTCAATTTCTACAAGAAATTTAGTACTTTATGGCCCAGAATTCATCTTGGCCTCAAAACCAACTCTCTTACAAAATTACCAAAATTCCAAAGTTCATGTGCTGAAATGAGTTGTATGCATACATTTCAGTGTGTGTGAGAAGACCAGCAATTTTCTGTCTTTGTAGCAAATACGAAGTGCCCAAATATGACAATCCTTTAATATTCTGAGGGGTAAACCTGTCTGTTTAAATCTGTTTGCAGAGCACATGACCATTACTGAATATTAAAGTGCATCTGCATAATGAATGTGTAATGAATTCTGAGAATTCCCAGAGTCTGACTTGGGTTCTCTCCCTCATCTCCCCTCCTTTCCCCATCTCTCTTTCTCTGTCTTTCTCTCTCTGTCCTCCCCCAGGGGAGCAGAAGTGAGTGCTGAGCTGCTGATGATCATGGCCATCAAGACACGAGACCTTCAGTTCTCACTGGAGGAAATGAGACAGGCCTTTATTCACTAGGCAAATAGATTGCTTATCCATTTGTTCATCATGTCACTTTTTCAGTGGTGAGCCCTCAGGTCCCATACCTTCTGTCTTGCTTTCATCTTCAGCCTGGACATGACAACTGTGAAGTACTACTGAACCTGTGTACCTGTAATATTTACTCCAGTCAATACATCCTCTAAGCTTTCTTTTTTTCCTGTCTTTCTTGGTTACAAACACTGCATAGCAGGTTCTAGGAATAATAACCAAGTTATTGAAGTTGTCACATACAAAAAGAAAGTTTTCCTTCCTCTATGCAAATCCGTGTCACTGCAGTGACTGCTGATGCAGAAATTCCGATCTGCTGAGACACTCCCTGCCAACCCAGTAACCCATGTTCTAATCAACCAAGCTGCACTTTTATTTCAGGCTAGGCTGTTCTCCAGCTCCTGCATTCTCAGGGTATAAATTTTAGTTAGCTTGAGAAGTATCACTTGGGAGGGCCGTTGGTGCTTTGCCATGAAAATAAGAGTCTGGTGTTCCAGAAAGTTCATGTGCCTAAACAACGCTTAGGGATGGGACTCAGATTTATAATAATGGCCAAACTAAGGCATTCTCTTTTCAACCAGGTAAGGAATAAATTTGAGATTTTCTTCATATCTCAGTATTGATTCCAAGACAGCATTTAGAAATGTTGGTAAGGCCTATTACACACACCAAAAAAACAATTTCTGCAAAATGAAGGTAGTAATTCAGACATGAATCTTCCAACTCCATTATTCCACTCCACTCTCAGGTCAATGAAAAAAAAGAGTATTCATTTCAAACAAACTGAATTATATTTCAATTTTTATCATTATCCCATCATATTTTAAAGGAGATTTTGTCCTCTTTTTTTTCTCACTAAAAATAGAAATGAGAAATTAAAAATAAGATTTAGGTAAGTCTCAGAATTTGGGAGGCAGGCAAGACTAGTTTTAACAGAGGCTGAAGCATATATATTAAAAAAGGTTTTCAGTATAGCCTAAGAAAGCATAGTGCAGTTTTGTGTTCAGCCTGGTAAGTCAGTGTTTTTACTGGATAGTGAAATTATTGTCTGGTCCAAGATGATAAGTTTTATGGATGATGTACTGATTCTTTACTCTCAAATTTTCAGGCTCTAAAAATTGTTGCAAAGAATTGACTGCATTCAGATATCATTTTAATTAGTATTGCTTCAAACAAAAGCTAGATTTTATACTTAGATTCTTTTCCTGCATTTGCTCTAATAGGAAATGCATTTTTATGTTTCTTAGTTTTGATGTTGCACTGACAGCCACTGTGACTTGAGCTTAACCAGTACCGTAGCTGATGTGAAAAGTATTTTACCTTAACATTTAAGTTGACAGAGAGCTTGCTTTCTTTCCCATAACTCTTTGTTGTCATTTAAAAGCAAGCTCAGACGTAGTGTTGTGCCACCAGTTTCCTGTTTCTTTTGAGAAAAGTAGGGAACTATCTCAAATCTGCTCAAACTACCTTCTTTTTTTATTGCAAGATTTTTTCACATCATGTAAGTGAATTTTTAAAAGGTAAGCATTTTAGTTGAAGTAGATAGCTTGTTTGCTGGTCAGAAAATGTGTCAGCATGTAGAGAGGAGATGACCTATACATCTGGAGGAGAAGAGGAAGGGGGGAAAAAGAGGAAGCTGGAGAGTGCTGTTGGGTTTGATCTCCTATATAACTTATATGTTAACTCCTATATTAACAACCTTCTTGCAGGGACAAGGGGATGAGTAATCAGAAAACTGCATGGTCCCCTCATCCTGTTTCTGGAGTCAGTCACAGAATCACAATGAACCAACTGTGAGGCAAAAAAAAATTAAACAGCTGAGCCTTTGCCGCCTACTCACATTTAACTTAATAATGAAATGATCAGCAGAACAGTTATCTAGAATTTTCAAGGCTGGAACAATGGAGCTGAAAGGCTTCACAAAACTCAAACAACAGCAGACACTCCTTATCCATCAAGGCTTTTGTGTGCCTTCCATTTAATTAGTATACCTTCATATCCACAAGATTTTTAACTTAAAACTTCTACAAGTTCCAGGAAAATCTGTGAAGGTGATTAGGAAGCCAGATATTGCCCAGATGCTGCAAAATACAGTCAGAATTTTTCCCAGTAGGCTTTTTTTCTGATTTTTGCGTTCCTATCCTACACTGAGTGAAGCATAGTTCCATTTTTTTCTGGAGTGTAAATGATGAATAAAGATAAAGAAATTAATCTTTATTTCAGCTGCCACATTTCCTTTACTTTCTCTCTTCATCTGCTATTTACATCCAAAAATAGCTTCTTTAAAATATTCTACAGCTCAAGATAATCTCCTCAGACTGACCTAAAAATTTTATTTCTCCAGTGAGGCGAAGAATGCTTCATTCCTGTTCCTTGAACACAGCTCTATTATCCTATCTTAATGGAATAAACCACATAAGCTGATCTTGGTAACTCTTTCTTTTAGCTTTGGCCCAATATTTTAGATTATGATTGCTTGTATGATGCAATGAAATTATGTATTTGAAAATTAAATTATATGTATTTGTTTTATACATAATTGCCTCTTTTTTAACAGCTTATTTCATGCAAGTAGAAGTCTCTTAAGTTTTTGCTCATTGCAAAGCAAAGGAAGTAGAAAGATGAAATGATAATTCCCTAAATTCACACTCTAGGAACTGGTGGCTTACACATTGGGAAATCACTCCTCTGTTCAGATTTATCCTTTATCTGTACAATTTACCACTGTTATGAGACAAAGACTGGAAACCTAGAAGGACATAACCATGCATGTCATAGAGAGCCTGAATTAAGTGCTGGCTTAAATGGACACTGAATTTCAGGTGTGTCTTTGGGTTAAGATGTTAGTTCCAGCAACTACTGAAAACAGTTATATAATGCATGATGGCTTGGCTTACATATTTAGCTTTTTTTTCACCACAATTTCTTATCTTCGTGCTCTAACCACTGTGCAGATAAGGATATTTGATAGCTGTCCAATTGTAAAACCATCTTGGAGGGGAATTCATATTTCCAATGTCCCTCTGTTCCCTCAAGTTCTTTCCATCCCTTCCAAAGCCAGGAAATAATCAAGTTCTGTAGGATTGCTGATTATATGTGATTTTCCAGCCAAAGGCACTCACATAAATTAAAATAAGAACCTGATAAGTGTCCAAACTACTTAACATAAGTTTTGCGCCTGTTGAGGTTCACCATCAATTGCTTTTAGGGAGCAGGAAAATAAGGTTTATGTGATTTTTCAAGTATTGGTATACTAGGAAGGCTGTAAATGATACTTACAATTTTGGGGGCTTTACAATTAAGATAATTTTACTCCTAAAAATCACCCCAAAATTGCATATTGTTTTTCTGAAGGTCTGTTTTAACTGGTAATTCACACTGTGTAGAAGTTGAAGTTTACTCTTTTAAAGATGTCGATGGCAGTAGGAAGCTGTGGGCGTGCACAGGCTGCCACCTCCTGGTGCAGCCAGTGGCCTGCACAGCTCGTTTCTTCTGTACCAAGCCTGTGGTGAGCACAGAGTTATTCGAGTTGGAAAATACCTCTAATATCCCCTCGTCCAACCATTAGCCCAGCCCACCGTGCTCGCCACTAAACCGTGTCCCCAAGTGCCACATCCACACACCTGTTTGATGCTTCCAGGAGCGGTGATTGCACTCTCTCATAAGATAAATTTGTCATTTGGGTTTACTTTCTTTCTGACAGGAATGCGATCAAGTTCATATAGATGATGTTTCTTCAGATGATAATGGACAAGACCTAAGGTAAGATACAGAATGTTTTTTTTCTTTTTTTTTTAAGATGAAATAATTTGAGCACTTACAGGAATACATTGTATTTATTTTTACTGTATTTTGGGTGTTTGCAGTACCTACAGTTTTGCAACTGATGGCTTCCATGCAGCTGCAAGTAGTGCAAACCTTTGTCTGCCAACAGGTGTAAGAGGAGGGGTTGACTGGATGAGGAAGCTGGCTTTCCGTTACAGAAGAGTAAAAGAGTTGTATAATACTTACAAGAACAACATAGGAGGTGAGTTCAATCATCAAAAACAACTTTGAATGCTGATCAGTCTAAGCTGCATGGTGATGAGCTGCCACCCAGGGAAGAAGCCTGGGAAGCCATAGAGGGAATGGAGAGTGATATGACTGAACCAATGGCTGTTGAAAGCTGACTGTAAAAGCAAAGCCACATGCTGTTCTGCAGGGGAAATGCAGTTGGGGAAACAAAGCAAGTTCCCATTTAGCTTCCACAGAGCCCATTTTCCTCCCTCAGAGCCAGCTGATTTGTTGAACCACTTAGACTACCTCAGATTTGCTGTTATTCTAGGAAAGACATTGTATAATTTAACAGTACAAATTGGCTGTGGATGGCCATTTCCATCCTACATTTTCATGATCTGGTTGGTAACAACACTGTCAACTAAACTTTCTGCTGGGTACCTACTAGTCTGTTTTCACCAGTGGATGCAAGAAGATTCTATCACTGCCATGCCAATAGCCCCTTTTGTTGACTCTGGAGCTTACACAATTTTGTCTCCAATAAGTCCAAATCTCATTTGGGACAAGAACTTTGCTGTTACTGTTTTAATTCATGGACTCACATATGTCTGTACCAGTAAATTGTAGGCAATCAGGCAGCAGAGCCAAAAGAATCTGTCCTGGATAGTCCTGTGTGCCTTGCAGAGACAGACAGCCGCCTTCTGAGGAGGGAAATGTGCCAACTGACCCCCTCAACAATAGGCTGTGAGAACAGGGAATACTTAGAAGTCTTCAGTAATTGCTACAGTCACGTATTTTCACTCTCAGTAGTTCAGTCTTTCCTTACCACAGGATGAAGCAGTAGGACCAAAGTGTGGTAGTAGAGGGCTGACTTTCACTTGTCCTACTTTGCCTTTCTTTGGTGTTGTGAATAGAGTTGTTATATATTAATAATTCTTGAAACAGTGTCAACCAAAAGTTTACTGGGTTTTCTTGTATCTCCTGATGCATCTAAGATTCTGAAGCTGCTGCATTTCATAAAACCTTTAACTGTGGTAAGAGAACAAGTCCAAGAGCATAGCACAGGGAAACACACTGAGAGGAACAAAACATTGCAAATAGAGTGCAGATATGTGGTGCACTGGATTAAGGTTTTTATTGCCTCCCACGTATCCTGCATCTGAAATATAAACCATCCTTGATTTTCTTAGCTTATCTGTATTTGCTTATTTCAAAAGAGCTGCTAAAAATTATCAGAAGGCAAGATTAATCGATATATTTTTAGATTATTTCAATTCTGATTTTTGAAGCCAGTCATCATAACTTGCAGGGTGTGAAAGAGTGATACTAAAGATCAGGAAGTCTATTTCCCTCCTCTTCCAAATCTACATTTAAAATATGTTGGTTCCAGCAAATTCATGTCTCAACATTCAATAGGCTGGGTATTTTTCAATGTCTGACAATTTATACCCAAAAAGAGATGTTTGAGGACTAACTTTTAAGGACCAACTGAGGTATGAGAACATAAGATGTGGAGCCATTTCAGGCTCAAAATGCTGTAAAAGGAACCAACTACAACAGGATATGAAGAGCAAACAAATGTATTTCTGTATGTGTACTGTCTGCAGAGTCATAAGTAGGGCAGTTTTAAACAGTTTATTCTAAAGTATCTTCTTTTGTGACCATCTTCACCCATGATCCCAATGACATCGATCTCCTTGTCACTGCCTCTGATAATTTCAGAATAAGGTATGTGGGAGGAGCTGGTTTAAAAATATGTTTCTGAAAGGAGTACTTTGAAATGCAGCCTGATAGACAAAGAAATGCAATTAATCTTTATTATTATCTAAAATACTGTTTGTTATTCCTTGATATAGTGAAGTACAAATAAAATCTATGATTTCTGATCATTGAAGACAATAGATTTTCTCTGTGATATTTTTTCAAGTCATAGTGGAATTTAAAATAGAAACAATGACCATAAACCCTATCTGATACAGAATTTAATTCTATTTTTCTCACTTCTCTTACATTAAAGGACTTCTGGGTCCCGCTAAAAGAGATGCTTGGTTGCAATTAAGAGCAGAGATTGAAGCTCTGACAGACTCCTGGCTAACAAATGCACTTAAATCATTATCAATTATCAGCACAAGGTATGTATCTGAGTTTGCTGTAAAATAAGTTTCTAGATATGTAACGGATATTTTTTTTTACATTTTAGATTACAATAAATTAGTGCCTTTAAAGAACAGAACAGATCTACTATGACTTTTGAGTAGGACACAGGAAAAGTAGAAAGTGGTTTAATTTATTGTGATTCCAGCATTTACTAAAGATAGTATGAAATGTCTTCTCAAATGTGTGGGCACTGAAAGTGTATTGTAGAATTCTGAGACAGCTTTTAATTTATTGCCTTGTGGACAGCATTCTCTGAACTCCACAGCTCTCTGTTCTGTCCTTCAGTGTTTGTGCCTATTTGCAGTGCTGCCTAAATACTGTACAGATACCAGAACAGAAGAGCATTTTTCTTCTGTCTTTCCAAGCAAACCAGTTTATCTTAGTATAAATCTTACATTTTCACAAGAGCAAAAATCTCTTTTAACTAAAAGTCTGAGTTCCCAATATTGAGGCATAAAACATATTGTTCCTCTGAAACAATAAAACTGTGAACCCTGCTGCTGCTTAGTAAGCTATGCAATATGTATCTTACCAGAAATCCTAAATAAAACTAGTTTTAAACCACAAAAAGAGAAACATTAAGTCATCTTGCTTTCTCATCACGTCTGGGAAAAAACTCAGTGTCAAGTGGAAAGAACAAACTTGGAAAGACACAAAAATCTTTATTTCAACATAACAACTCTTGCAATATGCTTATCTCTTAATCGTTTATTTAACAATGTGTGAAGCACTTCGGGAGAAAAAGAAGTAACAAATTTTTGTAAGCTGTTGTATTTAGCTCTGCATTTCTTTCTGAAAGTCTCTTCTGAGAGACTTTTGGTAACGAAAGCCACTTGATCATTGGCAGCCGAGTCTGGAAAACTGTTATCCTTCACTCAGGATTTTTCAATAATAGTCTTTTGTCATGTCTTCAAGGAACTGCACAACTGTAAACCTTCAGAAGCTACCTGTGAGTCAGCTAACCATTACTGATATGTTATAACAGAAAATTGAGATACATAAAGGTGAAAATAGCAGCCTAGGGTCTTGCTTGGAATTTGTGGAAATGTAAGGAGGAAAACTCACAAGCATTTACTTTCAGCTCCACGTCTACATCATGGTCATGCTTATGTTCCAGCCTGTGAGTGCCTGAAGTAGCTCAGCTCTGAGTTCTGTGGCCTGCACAACTTCTCCATTCAAGTTTCCATCCTCACCATTCAATGCTAGCTTATTAACATGATCATTCTTATCTCTCCTTCTCTTCAGAGATATTCTTACTCTTGCAACTTGAAGAAAGTTATGCCATTGGGAGAAAAGTGTAGATAGAAGATAGATAAAAGAGTTACAAATCATGTTTCTGTATTATCTAAACTTTTGTGTTGCTGGTAGCTACTGACAATTAATTGCCAGCATGAAAATTATGCTTTCAAAGCATTCAGATACCTTGTTTTGGAGGTTGTTGATGGACTTAAATATCTGTATTTTACTAGGCCCATCTTCAAAGACCTGGTTTTTACAAACCAGTATGGAATATTCCCTACAAATCAGGCCTACATATTTTTAAAGGCTTTCACTAGGGGTTTTATGTACATTTTCTGTAAGAGATGGTGCTGAGCATCTGTACTGGGTGAATGGAAGTAAATGTTGAGGGATCCTTAATATGCTCTCCACAGCTGGTTCACCTCATCAACATTTGGGTCCTGTTTTAAAACTATTTAAACTTAAACTCTTTCTCTCATTTTAGGAGTAATTGTGTAAACGTGCTGGTAACAACAACCCAGCTTATCCCAGCACTTGCAAAAGTTCTGCTATACAGCTTAGGTGGAGCTTTTCCTATTGAAAATATATACAGTGCAACCAAAATAGGTAAGAAAATTATTCTTTCATCCATTCTGACCATTCTGACTACAATGCCTTACCTTTTTTTTTCCCCAGTAATGGATGTATTCCAAAACACTTCCCTAACACGTAGCAGTTTTAGTTATAAGATTTAGGCATTGCATGTGTTCAGATGTGTTTATGTCAAAGAATTCCAAATTCACCTTATTTTCAATTATGCCTAAAGGAATAGAGATGCTGATTAAAAGCCTCAGGAACTCCTCAGTATGGTGAAGAAAACAAAGAACTTGCAGAAAAGAATGAAGAAAAGTTTTTTGTGAATTCAAATCTGAGCAGAAATTCTGTTAAATTAGCCTCTGCTCTGACCTTCAGCTCTATGCAAGCCAGGCCACAGCTTCACAAACCTTTTCCTGAGGCACAGTATATCAGTGATAGGAATGGCAGCTGTTTCTGACAGAACCTGTGTTGCTGGATAACAAAAGGGCACTTCTCCATTCTGTTCACAACTGTGTGCCTTTTGTGCATTATGGTTTGGAAATATATGGCTTATGGAAATTGCATCCAAAACTGTAAACCAAGAGAAGCTGTCAGTCCCGTGAACTGTGATGCAGAATACAATGACTGATAATTTTGCAAATTTTACCAATCATCAGTTCAGGAATGCTTCATATCTATATCTATGACAACCTTTATAGAATGGAATGTGTCACTTCATTGACAAAAGCATTGCAATATGTTTCATAAATGATTTTCATGAGAGAAAAAGCAGTGCATATTCTAGCAGCGTCAGGCAGAGCTATTACCTCAGTTATCATTTAATTAAGTTTTTTCATTACTACATCACTCATTGTTGCAGATACATTAGAATTAAAATTTCTGCTTTCCTTGTAAGAATATTATTACAATCATCAGGAAATATTTAAATTCAATTATTCATTTGCTAACCTATTCATTTTTGTAGTGCTGCTAATTCTTTTGTCTTAGTGGCTTTCCTGTAATGATTAAGAGATCTAATTTTACCTGAAACATCTTTGTATTATTAAGGGAATCCATTGCTTCTTACCAGATTTGGCTCTAAATCCCAAGGTTGGGAACTTCTTAAAAGTAGTAGTAGCAATGTCTTACCAATGCAAAAATCCTCTGTAAGGCTTCGCCATAATTCACTTGATAGCTTGAATAAACAGTGCATTGTTTTTCAGGCAAAGAGAGCTGTTTTGAGCGTATAGTGTCCAGATTTGGCACTAACATAACTTATGTTGTGATTGGAGATGGCCGAGATGAGGAACATGCAGCTAATCAGGTAACTTCACTCTGAACTCTTATCTCATTTATCTTCCAGGAAAAGAAAGTTGCTTTGAACGAATAATGCAAAGGTTTGGCAGAAAAGTAGTATATGTTGTAATTGGGGATGGTGTAGAAGAAGAACAGGCAGCAAAAAAGGTAACCTGTCTTCTGAAATGTTGGTGTGATACATAGCTACTAATGCAAGCCTTTCTGTTTGCATTTCTGTCAGTGTTGCACAAAATGACAAATAACTTCAGTCCACAGATGCAAGCCAACAAGAGCATGATGAGATCAGCACTTAGAGTAAAACGAACCATTTGGATTCTAGCATTTGCTTCGCTTCACTTTGGAAGAAGAAAAAAAAAAGCCAAAACAAAAAAATTATTTTTTAAACAGATGGAAAAATAATGCAGAAAAAATGTCTGACAAACTTCAAGCAAATTAAAAGATAAACAGAAGAGGTAGAGAGGGTTATGATATGATGGTTGGTTGGTGTTTTAAAATGCTGAAATTGGGAATGTTTCAAGAGAAGTGTTACAGAGAATGTGGAAAATATCCAAAGGACTGTGAAATTTTTTTGCTAAGATAGATGAAGATCCATAGTTTACTGGGGCAAATATGATAAAATATAATTTGCTTCAAGAAAGACGTATCTGCTAAAGGAAAAAGAACACAATGTAGAGATTGTGCCCCAAATCTGTGTTTCCAAAAAAGAACTGTTTCCTAGTTTCCTCATGAGAATTAAAGTCTAATTTCAGCAGAGAAGTTCGTGATGTTCAGAAACATCAAATTAGTAATTTGTGCCATGCTTCCCAATATAACCCATGGAAGTGTGCAGAAATTTTTTTTTTTCTCACAATGTCTGTACAGGACCAGTTATGTAAATCTTGTTGTGCTAGATGTTGCAATATTAAGCACTATCTTAGCATTGTAGTTGGATTGCAAACAAAATGGAAATAACGAAAATGCTCATTCCAAATGGTTCCTTAATATAGGTACAGTACTGGTGATGGGTCCTTTATAATTTTTGCTAAACAGTGGTGGTTGGATTGTGGGCTTTCTGATTGGGCATGCTTTTTCCTTAACATTGGCTATATTGCATGGATAGATGTAGAATTCAGAGAGATGGATGAATATAGCACATTTCAAATAGATCTAAACACAAAATGGAAGTATGTGGTTTTTTTCTGTTCTGCTGAATTATTGAAGGAGAATAGTGTATATACCTGCATCTCTCACAGACACTGATACTTTCTGCAACACAAATTATCTTTTCTTAAACTAGAAATGTGTTATTTTCTTATCCAAAGACATTTATTTTTCTGCCTGGATGGAGAAAAAAATCTAATTCAGCTCTGTTTCGAAGTGTTGAGTGGGAAACATCTTTTCACTGAAGTGGTATAGTCCTTTAAATGATGATTCAGTATTTTGCAGTCAAATAAGTGGAGCATCAAATGACTTCCTATTAATGCTCCTTTGTACGGGCTTGTGTGCAAACAATAAGCAAGTAGCTCTTACTAAGTAACAGGCAGTTTCCAAAGAAACTATTAAGAAAGGCTATCATCTATTTATTTTAACTTCACTTGAGCTGCTAAGCTCAGATCTATTTTGGTCTGACTTTTGTCAGTACTTGAACAGCAAAAATCAATCCAGAAACACAGTGGTGTAAGATAGGTGCTGGTAATCTCTAACTGTCCTTGTGTGTTGTATCCTTGTGTGCCTTCCTGTGTCACAGTGTTCATCTTTCCTGACCTTTTCCCTCCTCTAACAAACACAGCACAACATGCCTTTCTGGAGGATATCCAGTCATTCGGACCTCTTGGCTCTCCATCAAGCACTGGAACTAGAGTATTTGTAACTGTATTCTAAAGCTGGTGATCCTTTTATATATACATATATATATATATATGTATACATATTTCAAGTACACTGAATTTTTATGTGTGATTCAATGCCTCTGGCTTTACACATATGAATTGTCTTAAGAAGGGAAGAAATATTTGGAATTAAAAATTCCAAATGGAAGAATTCAGATTGCTGAATGGAGTTAAAACATTAGTGCTACGTAAGAAAGCTCTATGGTCTTATATATGCAACGTTTTTAAATGATTTGAAACTGTGGAGGTTGCTGGTACACACCCAGTGAGCCCTGACAGGAGTGAACAAAGGACTCGAACTGGCAAAGCACCAAAACGCATTTTCCAGCCAACAAGGTGGTGTTCAACAACATTCCTCAAAATGGGATATATTCTCAGCACTGAGGTTTGAACCAGACTTTAGCCTACCTAACCCAAAAAATCTGAATTGGAATGCACTCAGACTGTATAATGACAATCCTGTCTAGACATGTAATTTGTGTAAATTATTGATGAAAATAATTTACTGTGACTTTATTAGCAGCTGATTTTGGAAGTGGATGCAATTTTTCTTTCTTTTTTTTTGGGGGGTGGGGGCAAGGGAGGGAAAGGGTTATATAATATTGTCTCTTTTATAAGTTTGGCAAACAGAATGTGCATATGATGTGTTGTGCCTTAAAGAGAAGACTGTGTTTGTGTGTTATAATGTAATTTTGGTTAAAAACTCTGTAGATAAACAAAAAAACCTTTGTGATAATTTTTGACATGACCAAATTTGAAATTCAAAGAAATCAAAGAGCACGGCTGCACCAAAGAATTTAAGTATTTGTTGCAGTAAGAAAAAATAATAAAGGAAAGTTTGTGTTTTTATTTGGATTCTGAATAATTCCACTGATTTTTTGAGAAAAGTTAAGAAAACATTGGGAGGTTGATACTGGGGACCGCTACTTGGAAAGGTGAAAGAAGAAATAGTGTTTAACACCTTCAGCATCATTTCTTGATTCTCCAGCAAGAGAACTAAGAGCCATATTCATTAATTACCGAGTCCACTGAAAGCCATACAATGAGCGCATTGGCTGTGTATAGCAGAGCAAAGTTCCACCCAGCAGACAAAGTGTTCAGGTGGCATTACTGGAAGGTGAAAATGTGGAGTTAATCCCAGATGGGGAATAAACACAAGTTCATTAGGAATTAAAAATTACTAAAGAAGCTCTTATCTGTCAGATGTGGAAATTATGCTACATTTAGCATATTCAGGATCAACACAAGCTGCTGAAATTGCTGGCTTGATGACATCAACCATTTCAGGAGAATAATCCACTTTGGTAAAGAAAACAGCACTTTGTTAGCTTTTCCAATCTGTTCCATATTTTTGTGTATTTTGTTTTGGGTCAGCATGATTTTTCTCATCCATTTTTGATTGCTCAACATAATTACACAGGGACAACCCTAAATGTTTTTGTATCAGAAATTTCAATAGCATGTCAGACATCTGAGGAGAGGATAAGGAGGTGATTTTCATGAAGAAACATTGAGAAATATATCACCTTAACTTCCATAATTTCTATTATAAGTTACCATCTGTACAGCAACAATTACCTTGCAAGTTTTGAACATGCTGCCATATGGAAAATGAGCAAGATCCATATTGCACACAGGGCCCTTAATGTTCCATGTGCCACTTGAGCACTCTGCAATAACAGCAATTGGCTCATTTCTCATGGCAGAAAGTGGAAACTACTTTTTCAATTTTTAACACTGTATGTGGAGACACCTGAGGCTGAATGTGCACTGACTGTGTGAAGAGGTATTTGCAAGAGAAGATGTTAAAGGCAAACTCCAGGATGTCTGCACGAGCACAGTAGTCAGCACTGAGGTGAAAATCCTCTCTCTTTGTGCTCTGAAGCCATCATATGCCATAGCTACCAGGCAGTAACTTTGTTCATTTAAACTTTGTTGAGGTTTTTAACAAAGTTACTTGGTAGGTGAAAGCCCAGAGCCGCTACAAGTCCAAGGTGAAACTCCTCTATAAATTCATAAAAATGGATTTCATTGCTGTGTTGGAATTGGCTATACAAGTCACCACACAAAAAACTAACAATAATTTTTTATCACTGGGCAGTTTAAAGCCATCACTTGAGACTCCCCACATATCACTGAAGACTAGGTAGATATTTGGGTGATAGATTTGTGTGTCCAAAACAAAAATAATTATGCATACCTTCTTTATATTTTCAGTGTCTGGAAATACATGTCATAAAAATCTGTAGTACAGCTGTTTTAGTTTTTCAGGTGGGAAAAAAAGTGTTTCTACTGGAATGGGAAAGAACTTTGAAACCCTTCTCAAGTTCCAGCATTACATAAAAATCTCAATGTAAAAGATGTGATGAAACAAAAAATTTGTTTGGTTAACTAGCTTTTTTCTCTTCTTTTTTTTTTTTTACATGTCATATTGTTATTTAAATGCATGAAGTAATATTATTTCTCAAGTTATTTGTTCAGCTTTTCAATGTTCTTTTCCTAATCAAATGAAAGAACAAAAAGTAGCCCAGCAACAGCCGTTGGTTCTTATTAAAGGTTTGCAGTGCCTTCTTTGGAGTTGTGCTTAGCTTTCTGTGGCAGATATGGCTCAATTAATACATGGACTTCTAGAGAGGAGATGGAGGCAAGAGGAGGGAACTTTTACAGGGCGTGACACCACGTGGAGCACTGATTCTGTGTGCCACCATAGCAGAAGTTAATTGTTAAAACAAGTAATCCACACAAACATGTATCCAAAGAAAATTCAAGGATGTAGCTCAAAAGGCTTTGCAATACTAAAACCCTAAAACAAAATTTCAGAGTATGAATACTCTCTTGCTAAGCAAAAATTGCTATATATCTTTAAATAAAATTGTGTATTACATGCCTGCCTTGTAGAAAGAAATTAGTCTGATATATTTTCCTGCATGAACAATACAGAGGAGAAAATAACCAAGGCAGAGACAGTCACGCCAGACTGTTCCAGATGGGCCTAAGAAGATTAAACTGAAGGTTGGTCACTTTGACATTGAGTGCATTTTAATTCAGAAGCATATTAATCAGAAACTACCTTCCCTTCAGCCTCTCCTCAACAACAAGATTGAGCACAAGGCCCCATTTGCAAGTATTTTGGGCAAATGAAACATAGAATAAAATGCCTCTAGCAGTTCTCAGTACAGAACCTGAACGTTCATTAGGTATTTGAGTGGTCAGCTTGCAAAATACAAATATTGTGTGATTAAGTCGTGGGATAGTATCTTAGACATAACTCTGTGCAGTTCAGTAAAAGAGGGCAGAAAAACCTAAAAATTACACTTATTTTTAGATGCCTGTGGAGATGGTGCACAGACAGATATAGGTAGCAGCTAGCTCACAGATCTATTCCCATCCAAATCCAGTGTGAGCAGCAGTGTTTGCATCTGAAGCAGATGCAAAGTGTGTTCCAGTGTAAGCATTGACAAGGGAGATGAGGCCAAATCAAAGTCCTCTAAACAAGTACTCTTCATCTTGGGGCAGATGAAATGTTACATCCCATCAGAACTGCAGAGTTTGTGGAGAATATAGGCCTGACCCACAATAGAAAGACTAGGTTTTAGCAGTGAAGTTGTATCCAGATCCAGGGTTTCAGTTCAAAACTCATCTCTGCTTTATAGGATTGACACCTGGCATATGCTGTAAATGAATATGGTATTTAGTATCTCTGAAGAGGAGCTGAAGTGACATTAGCCAAAATCCCAGCAATAGCAGCATTTTGGAGATTTGAAGCCAAGGGTCTCTGTCATGTATTAGCAGATTATAGTTTACTAGGGCCTACCTAATTTAAGAAAAATGTAAATTAAAATTAAAAGCTTGTAAAATTATGTACATCTTTACTATTTCTCAATAAATACACTTGGAAGTGTCATTTTCTGCACTATACAATGTTGTAAGTTGTTTGGTTTGTGGTTGAAAGATGCAGTCTCTTACAGGAGCCCAGTCTGAGCTGGGACTCTGATGTCCATGCTGCCCTTGTCGCTCATGCCTGGAGAAGCCCTGAGCCCATGTATGGATCTGGTAGACACTGGCTCACCTGTGGGTTGTGCCTTGCTCCACATGCAGCCTGAGAGACAATTAGCCGCTCTTGCAGTGTCCTTGAGACAAAATACAGAAAAAAACAATTTGATGATGTAGACACACAGTGTATGCATCTAAATCCCCATGTCATTCACTCACTAATGTTATGCTAATACCTTTATGGTCATGGGCTGTTCAGGAGGCAGACTGGGCTACTGAGAAGCAAGTAGCCTGTCCAGTTGAAGATCACCCTAGTGAAACTCCAAATGTTTTTGAGAGCAGTACTTTATTATTTTAGTGAGGTGCTGAATTTCATTTTGAGGCAGTCCCTCCACAGTCTGCTAGCAGGGGCCAAAGTGGAATCACAGAATTGTCAGCACACTTAGATGTGACAGCACAATCTTGGGAACTATGTGTCAAGTGGCAGAACCTCGGTAGCCACAGTGATTCAGCCACAAGAAGCAGGTTGTATGTAGTAGACTTCTTTGCATGGGGTTAGATTAAAGCATGTCTCTTACAAACACAGCTGTTCTGTCTGTTCATCTGCTGCCTTCTCAGTTTTAGGAAGAAAAAGGAAGATCTGTCAAAAATCAAGTGGACAAAATACAAAGAAATCTCATCTACTGAGCAGACAAGCCCATAGTAAACAGTTTTACAGTGTGTCTCCCAAATGGGTTTGCATGTGACTCCAGAGAAGAACCATTCAGTAACATTTCAGAAGAATGAGATAAAAGGTAGTCAGAAATTGGGTGATAGCACAACATTACCTTAATTTCTCATTGCTGAGAAAGTCAGTGCTCCAAATGGCTATCATTGTGCTCTGCGCTGAAATAAACACAGGCAGAAGACTTTTCTCCTTTTTAATGCCTTAATTAAAAGCAATCAGCTCGCGTGGGGAGAACTGACAGGTCGCGCTCACGCCACCGCTGCTCCCAGGAGTGACTGGGAGGAGGAGAAAGAGTGCAGCTTTGTCCACGGGTCTGTGGGCAGAGCTGGGGGTTCCATCCTCACCAGAGCATCAGGAAATCCCCTCATTTTTCATTCAACATTCAAGATCCTTTGTCTAGCCGGCATCTTTTAGGCTAGGGTGAGGGGTAAAAAGGCCTTGGCAGATCCCAGATTCTGTTCCTCACGTCCCTTCATCACTTTGATTCATCAATTTTGTGTTGGCTCATTGTTTTAGGGGTTTTTGGCTAGGTTTGGTGAGGCGTCTCTCCTGTTGCATGCTGGATCTGATGTCATTTGCATGCCAACTCGATGTCCCTTCCCCTTCACCATCTGGGTGTCATCCTCCAGGAAGCAGCAGGATGTCACTCGACAAAAGGGGGAATTCTTAACCATCAACGACAGGTAGGTAAATGACTGGCGATTACAATAACAAACAGTTAGAACTCCAGCCTGGCAGCAACTGGCCCAACCTGTAAACTCTGCAACCTTTGAAAAAAAATGGGCAGCTGTTCTACTCGTAACATGCACATGATGTTCACAGTGATGAACTAAAGTAAAAATATCATACTGAGAACATTTATGGGTGGACTCCTCCTCATTTGGGTGCAAAAATGCTTCTTCATCATTATCCATTACCTATTAAAATCCTCCAGAAAAATGCACTTTAGGGTTGACTTGTTTGATTAATTTTCTTTTTTTTTTCTCAAACAAATAATGGATTCTGAAACATTTTGGAAATGTTTATAAGTTTTGGAGAACTTTTTTTGATTTTCCAAAAGCCCAGACAGTAGAAGGAATTCTGAGAAAATCAAAACATCACCAGTTTGTTTTTCCATGTTAGTTTCTCTACAAATTTCAAGGTCTACTTTTCAAAGGACTGAATATCTAACTTGAAATAACTAATTTAAAAAAATGAAGAATTTGTTTTTCTGGTTGGGAAGTAATGATAGAAAAGAAGAAAACACCAGAAAGTTTCAGAAATCAATTTTTTAAGTGTACAAGCAAAGAAACTCCTTTGGTACACAAAAAAAGTGTTTCTCAAATTTTGTGGATAATTTAGAGATCAGACGTCTATCTACACATTATTAGAAACTTACATATTAGAAATTAGGTTATTAGAAATTCACATACACACTTCAGTGAACATGAAGCAGGAGAGCAGAGAGGTATGAAGGACAGGATTCATAGGAATTATATGAAGGAGTCAGGCTAGAATGGAGCTTTATTAGATTCCATTTTTCTGCCTTGCTCGTAGTGTCTGGGAGAATGGAGCGCAGCAGACAGGCAAATGGAAAGTGATTCATGCTTCCTACACTACTGTACTACTGTGCCCTTCACCAGGAAGCACACATTTTTTCTACATAAAAAAACCAAAAACAACTGTAGCTATTTGGAAAATATTAGAAATTGTTGAGTCATTGAAACCAAAATGTGTTTTGGGAGTGCACACACCAATGTCAATGAATGGAACATTTCTAGTCCTATTTATAGAAAGAGTGAATCAAGGGCCCACCACATCAGCCAGAAAAACATCTGAGCCATTGCAGGAGTCTGGTGCCTGTGGCTCTCAGCTGACATATCAAGCCCCTGTTCCATGCTTTCAACTTATCTGGATTAGGGTCTTGGGTTTTTAGCTTTTTTTGACTCAAAACGGTTCTAATTTGGTCCAGTCGTGAAGAGTAATGTTTCTAAAATCCGCCGGGGGTGGGGGGGGGAGGAAAGATAAGAGAAAAAAAGAAAAAAAAGAATAAGCATAAGGAGATTATGTGTAGTATTGTGAGCCTCCTGGATAATGGAGCAAACTCAATATCTTTCTCACATGCAAAGTTTTTACTTTGGTTTGGTTTTATGGTACAAGCCATGACTGGAGCATGTGTTATACCTCTGCAGCTCATGCAAACCAGAAACCCTTAATGAGAGCTGTGCCTCATGATCACTCATGTTTAAAAGCAAAACAAAACAGGGAGGAAAAAAATGGGAGAGGCAGAAAAATGAAGCCAAGTGTGGAGGGCTGTTCCAGTCAAATGGCATATACACACTGATTTATGAAATGCAGTCCAAGTCTCAATAATCACCACAGACCACTGACGCATGGCAGCTGATGGAGGTAGGGTAATTAGCAAAGCCCAACCTCTCCAGTTACTCACTGGGAGCTAAAATTAATTTATTGCAAGCTCTGGATAGTCTTGGTGAGGAACAAATTAATTAATGTTCAACATGGAACTGCCTGGTGGCCAAAAGAGATGCAGTGTAGCCACCTGACCCCCATTACCAGTTGAAAGGGGAAACAGCCACTCCTGCACAGGTCCCTTCCCAAGGGAGGCACTCACTCCACTCACCTGGCCCCTCACCTTGCCCACCACAACCTTGCCTGCCACCATTCCACTGGGGAGAGGCAATGACCCAGGCAGCATCACGTCTGAGTGTATCCCCCAGGGAGCAAGGGGTGCAGCTCCCAGAGCTTTGCTGATTCTGAGTTGCTTCTATATCCTCCTTAAACCATGTTGGTTTTTGGTGGAGCAGGTATCCTAGCTGGGAGGTATCTATTCACAGAGGAAAAGAAACAGCTAACTTGGGGCCTCAAGAGGTCAAGAACTGCTCACCCCAAAAGGTATCCAAGCACTTGCCAGTGTTCTTATTTTTCCTCTTTACCTAAATGCTTACAAGTGAGTTTTCTTCTCTGGTTCAACGGCAGTTCCTCAAAGGAAGTTTACTTATAATTGAAAGGCTGACTCAACCTTCACTCTAATAACCAGGAAAGCACAACAGTAAAATGAAACAATAAATCATTGCTCTGACAGTAATGAGGCGCTTGCTTAGACATTTATCTGTCCTTTTACAGGGCAGTAATTTTATGGTTGAAAAGCCTTGGGTTAAACTTTGTGTCTGCAAAGAAATTTCCAAGCCCTGGCCAAAATGGGCTCATTTAGCAGAGGGTAACATTGTACATAATTAACATATTCATTTTCATTCTTAAAAACTAGTAAATGCAGCATATTTGAACTTCCTCTTGAAAGCTAAATTTATTATCTACAAAACACTGAGACTGTGCCAACAGTTTAAAGGAGATTATGTCCTGTCTTTCCCATGTTTTCTAGCAGTTTTCCACTAATACCACCTGGGTGGCTCTTGTTTGTAAGAAACTTCAGTTCAGACAACAGCTTTCTCCTGTCCCTTTTGTTGCTTCATAATGTTTTCATGATAAACATTTCTTTCCTTCGCCTCCATCTAAAAAGCAGAGAGGCTGCCACTTGTTTGCTGAAAATTACTTTAAATTCATCAGCTCTCCCAGACCCAATAAAGTGACGTGTTTACAATGCTAAAGGAAATCAGGTGTTTTAGTGTTAAAGGAAAAAAACCCATATTTATGTGGTGTTACAATAATACTGTTTGCCTGGCCTTTCTCAGCCTATTCATCACCCAGCAATCTCCTCACAAAACGCTGTGCATTCTGTGTGCTTCAGTGCCATGCAAGAGTAAGTGCAAATTCACCATAAATCACATATTGCACGGCCTCCCCCTTG